>NW_026012030.1:0-2791 GCF_001458135.2 Marmota marmota marmota | reverse complement strand
TCTAACTCAAACCCTAACACAAACCCTAACCAAAACCATAACCCTGACCCTAATCTAAACGTGACCATCACCTTTACCTAAACGTAACCACTAATCCTAACCCAAACACTAACCTTTACCTAACCGAACCCTAACACTAAACCTAACAGTAACCCTAATCTTAAATCTAAACCTAACCCTAACCATAACTCTAACATTAACTCTAACCACCATAACCCTAAAACGAATCTTAACCCTATCCCTAACCCTAAAATTAACACTAACCCTAAGACTAACCTTAACCCAGAATCTAACAAAAATTGTAACGTTAACCCTAAAAGTATACCCTAAACCTAACAGTAACCCTTACTCTAACTCTAAACCTAACACTGACTCTAACCCTAACACTAACCTTATATCTAACCCTAACCCTAACACAAACCATAACCCAAACCATAATCCTAACCCTAAAGTAACAGGAATGTTAACACTTAATTAACACTAACCCTAATTCTAAAACAATCCCTAACCCTAACACTAACCTTAATATGAACCCTAATCCTAACTATAATGCTGAGTCTAAGCCTCACCCAAACCCTAACCCTAACCCTAATACTAACCTTAAACCTAACACTAACTTTAACATTAACACTAAACCTAACCCTAACCTTAATCCTAACCCTAAGCTGAATGATAATATTAACCCTAAAACTCACCATAACTCTAACCCTAAACCTAACACAAACCCTAACCCAAACACTAATCCTAACCCTACACCTAACCCTAAATGTAACACTAATCCTAACCCTAAATCTAACCCTAAACCTAACACTAACCCTAAAGGTAACTGTAACATGAACCCTAATCCTAACACAAACCCTAAACTTAACATGAACTTTAACAAGAACCCTAACCCTAACATTAACCCTAACCCTAATCTAAACCCTAACACTAAATCTAACCCTAAACCTTATCCTAACACTAACTCTAATCCGAACCCTAACAATAACCCTAACCATAATCCTAACAGAAGCCCTAATCCAAACCATAAACCTGACCCTCTTCTAAACCTAACCCTCACCCTTACCTAAGGCTAACCCTAACCCTAAGCCAAACACTAACCCTAATCCAAACGAAAAACTAACACTAACCCTCACTCTAACTCTAACACTAAACTGATCACTAAACCTAACACTAACACTAACCCTAACCAAAGCTTAACACTAACTCTAACCATAACCCTAACCCTGAAATTAATACTTAACCTAACACTAAAATAACCCTAACCCTAACACAAATCCTAACCCTAATCTTAAACCTAAACCTAACACTAACCCTAAACCTATCTCTAACCCTAACACTAACCCTAAACTTTACACTTACCACAACTCTAACCCTAACCCTAAAACTAATCCTAACCCTAACACTAACACTAGCATTAACCCTAAACCTAACTCTAACCCTAATCCTAACTGTAACCCTAACCCTAACACTTACCCTAACCCTAACACAAACCCTAACACTAAGCCTAAAACTAACACTAACCTAACCCTAACACTAACCCTAACACTAATCTAAACCTTAACACTAAACCTACCCTTAAATCTAAACCTAACCCTAACCTTAAAACTTACCTATCCCTAACCCTAAACTGAGCACTAACCCTATCCCTAACCCTATCCCTAATACTAACCCTAACCCTAACACTAACCCTAAAACCTAACACTAACCGTAAAAGTAACCATTCCACTAAGCCCACTTAACCTAACACTAAACTAACCCAAACACTAATCCTAACCCTATCCCTAACTTACCCTACCTCTAACCCTGACCATAACCTCAATGCTATCCATAACACTAATTCTAAACCTAACTCTAATGCTAAACCTAACACTAACCCTAAACCAACCCTAGCTCTACACCTAACCCTAACTCTAACCCTAATCCAAACCCTAACACAAACCCTAGCCAAAACCATAACCCTAACCCTAAACTAACTCTAACCCTAACCCTTACATAACCCTAACCCTAACACTAACACTAATTCTAATCAAAACCCTAACCCTATCACTAACCCTAAGCCTAATCCTAACCCTAAACCTAACACTAAGGCTAATGCTAACCCTAACCCTAACAATAACAATAACATTAACCCTAACTATAACCCTAAATTAAACACTAATCATAACCCTATCCATAACACTAACCCAAACCCTAACACTAATACAAAGCTAACCCTAATCTTAACAGAAACCATAACAATAACACTGTCCCTAAACAAACCCTAACCCTAACTCTAACAACTAACCCTAACCCTAACCCTAAACCTAAATCTAAAACTAAACATAAGCCTAACCAGTACTTAACCCTAATCCTAACTTTTACCCTAATACTAACACTAACCCTATCAATAACCTTAAACCTAACCCTAACCCAAACCATAACACTAAACAGAAACCTAACCCTAACCCTAACCCTAACACTAACCCTAACACTAAACCTATCCCTAACCTTAACACTATCCATAAACCAACCCTAACACTAACCCTAACCCTAAACTTAAACCCAACCATAACAAAAACCCTAAACCTTACCCTACCACTAACCCTAAACATAACACAAATTCTAACCCTAACCCTAACACTAACCCTAACATTAATTTAAACAATTATTTAATATGAACCCTAACACTAACCGTAAACCTAACCCTAACCCTAACCTTTACACAAACTGTATCCCTAAATTTAATCCTAACACTAACCCGAAACTTAACACTAATTTTAACCATAACACTAATCCTAAACCTAACCCT
>NW_026012029.1:0-2791 GCF_001458135.2 Marmota marmota marmota | reverse complement strand
CATTTTCTCATGTAATTTCCAAGGATTCTCAGAAATTTTCATTTTATGGATTCTTAATAACTAAATTCTGCTCCAGAATAGAGCCAGAGATTCTACCTTGGACTAGACCTGCATACTGGTCCTGGAAGCAATCGTGACAGTGTCTGCAGTGACAGGACTGTTTGGCCTCAGGAATGAATGAGGCCGTACTGGAATTTCAATGAACCTTAAAAGCCTAATTATAGATTGATTTACATAAAACTGATCAGTTCTAATTGGCTATATTTTGTGTCTCATTTAATTCTTCATTCACCTGGTGAATTTGTGCTTTTGAACTTTAAGGAGCTGACTGTATGTGCAGTAGTCAAGACAAGTCTGAATCATTACCATGACTTCATAATCTTCCTTTTTCCTGAGTTCCTGTGCTGTTCCAAGCCTTGTTTAACCATTCATTCCCTTTTGCAATTGGTCCTATATGCAGGAGTCTTTATGGAAATTCAGGATCATTATTTTTGTAGTTTATTCACCTTGAAAGCTAACAAAATTTATATCTATGATTTGACTTATATAGATGTGCCTGTGCTCATAAAGAGAAATTCAAGACAGTTCTTGTGAATGAATTTCTGTGAATATATGAATTCAGGGACTTCCAAAAAGAATAATGATTTATTACAGAACCATTCTGTGCTAGGGTCTGTCAGGAATAGGAAGAGAACAAAGGAAGATCTTTGGGCTCTGTGAGAAAGAGGTGGCCTGTCCTCTAGAAGAATTTTAATGACTTACTGTAGATGGAATCCTGGCTCTGTTACTAACTCTGTGATTTTGGGCAAATATTGTGACTTCTCTATGCCTCCATTACTTATCCATGAAAGGGGCCTAATATTAGTGTCTGCCTCTTATAGCTGTATGCACATTATGTGAGTTTGCGACTCAAATGGTAAAGCAGTGCTTAGATGTTAGTTAATGTAAAAGAACTCTTTTGTGGCTTTTTACAACAGCAGTAGACTTGGCAAGGACACCATGATCAGTTCTCTGGTGGCATTACAGACAGAGACAAACTTGAATGGAAAAACTGCATATTTTCTTACCAACTGTTTAAAATTAAAAGCAGCAATTGATGAGTGCTAATTTTATTTTATTTGTTTTCTATGACTGGAAACTTTGTTTCAGGGGCTCTGAAACCTCATAGTAAATTGGTCACTTGTTGCTTAAAGTTTTATTCAGTTTAATTACTCATTCAGCTTGAGAGTTTTACTCAATCGAGTCCACATTCACATTCTTTTCAGGCCTCTTCTCTCCTCTCACAGGTTTCCTACTTCCCTAGGTTGGTCCTTGGCTACAGGACAAGGAGGAGATGTGTCTGATCTTCACTGAGTGTGAGGGCCACCTCTCTGTTTTTGTACAAATCCTTTTCCCCACTGCTCTTATTATTCTCTGGTAAGGTAACTAAAGGCTTATTTTCTTAAAACTAATTATATATGGTCTTTGCTCTGTTATGGCTTGAATCCAAGCTGATGTGTTAGGCAGTGCAGCAGTGTTCAGAGGGGAAACGATCAACCGTGAGGGCTTTGATCTCATGGGTGAATTAATCCATTTAAGGAGCTAATAATTTGAATGGATTTGTCAGAAATGATAGGTAGCTGGAGCATGACTAGAGGAAACAGATCACTGAAGGATGGCTTTGGGGACCATTTCTGTCCCTGCTTCCTTCCTGTCTCTTTCTCTGCTTCCTGCCTGCCATGAACTGAGCAGCTTTCCTGTGCCAGGTCCTTCTGCCATGATGTTTCCACCTCAGAGCCATCTGACCATGGGGACCTCTGAAACCACAAGTCACGATAAACCTTTTTTTCTCGAAGTTGTTATTCTCAGGTGTTTTGGTCACAGCGATGAAAAGCTGACTAGCACATGCTCCCAGGGAATATCTTCAGCTGTCAGAAATTGCTTATCTTCTTATGCTTAGCTATATCCAGCCTTAGCTTTACACCCAAATTATCTGCCATGGGGTCTTTTCACTTTGCGGCACAGCAACCCCCTGCAGAAAGCAACAGGTAGCTCTCATGGCTGTTGTCATTTTTATTCCACAGCATCTCATATTTTTTGTCCTAGATACACACTATCTCACTCTTTTTAAAGTTACAAGAAACAAATTTTACCTCCTGTTCTCTGGATCCTTGCTGTTCTTTGAGGGCACAGAAAGTCCTTTAAGGACATTCAACTTTTTCTTTTGCAACATTTTAAAAAATAATTATTTTTATAGTAAATTTTCTTTCTTTTCCCTTTCTCTTTAGGCTCTAGGGAAAGATTATTTTTTTTTATTACTTTAGAGGTAGAAAACTATTGTTATGTTACTTCTTTTTTATTCTGTGGTCCTTATTTTTAAATTCTGCATTCCAGAACAGGGTTGGGCAAATCTTGCTTATTGCCTGGTTTCATAAAGTTTTATTGGAACACAACCATGTTCACTCACTTACACTCATTCATTATTTATGGTTGTTTTGTGCTACAGTGACAGTGATGGATAGTTGTATAGAGATCCTTTGGCCTGCAAAGACTGAAGAATTTAGTATTGGCACTTTACAGAAATAGTTGTTGACTCCTACTCTAGACTTTCAGGGTCTGATCTTGTCTTCCAAGCTGAGACAATCTGAAATCAATAACAAGGGCATTCAAATCTTAAGGCCTTAATCCTACAAATAAAAGAAAAATATCTTGTTTTCAGACTATTGTGATTGTTGTGAGTTTTAGAGATTCTTTTAGTACTTTTGTTGGCTTCTTTATTCTAAACTATTTTGGATTCCCCTTGAGGAAATTT
>NW_026012028.1:0-2791 GCF_001458135.2 Marmota marmota marmota | reverse complement strand
AGACAGTATATATATATATATATGGATTTTTTTATTGCTTGTGTCTGTCCTTATTCTTTTTTCTTAGATCAAGAGTTGCCAGTCCCTTCTGACATTTCAGTTCACCACATAGACAAGCAGAAGTTCAAGCGGCAGAGGTGATGGAGCTTTCTGTTAGAAATGGTCATCCTTAGTACACAGAAATAAAGTATTTGGAAGAACACTGTTTTCTTAGTTGTATATTTAATAACATACATAGCCAGCATGTGACAATTAATAATTTACTAGCATAAAAACTCTAAGTATTTATAAGGTGACAGTTCCTTAAGAGCAAGAAATGTTTATCAAATCTACACTTTGTAAATTGTAGAAGTGTCAAGGAATTTGGAGAAATAGATAGCATGCTTTCATTTTATAGTTAAAGGCTTCAAAGTTGTGGCTCCATTTCTGCAGAGTGAAGATGGCTATATAAGATTCACTGATTGGAAGGTAAGTGATAATTTTCAGTGACAAATTTATATAAAAGGGTATAATTTTATCAATAAAACTAAAAGAACATGGTTTATTTTATGAAGTAAGTGTATTTATGAAGAAAAGCATGAATCAGACTTATATACTTTTTGTTAACTTACATATTTTCACTTATAATTTCCCAATTCTGTAATTCTCATAAACCTTTAAAGGAAACTTAGATAGAAATTTCACCTTTCAGAAATATGCTTTCCAAAAATATAATCACAAAAATTATTTACAATTTATAAAACAAGGAAAATAAATCACTGTATACTTTGAGTGCCATGTTGGGATTAACTTTGTATTGTCTAGAATGCATTATACTTCTCGAGGGTCAAAAAACTATTTTCTAGATATTTATTCAGTAAACATGCAAATAATTTCTCTCCAGAGGAACCAACAACTCCATGAGAATGGTTTATGATCATTTGGATACATGTTTTATGTATATAATTGGAAATAAAAACTGTTTTGTGTCCTGTCAATAATCACATCCTAATATTACCTATAGACATTTTATTTTTAAAATTCTTTTTGAATATTTGGACTCTGTGGATTGTATAATTAATTAATGATCTGCATAAAATCTTTGAAATGAAATTATTTTGTTCATTAATTTATATTTAAGAGTGACATTACATAGTATTCTTTGGGTTAATTTAGGTCGAAAGACATACTTTCAAAAATCTAGGATGGTTTATATCTTTTTAAATTTTTTTAGTTATATATGACAGAAGAATGCATATAATTCTTATTACACATATAGAGCACAATTTTTATATATCTGGTTGTATACAAATTATATTCACACCAATCCCTGTCTTCATACAGGTACTTTGGATAATAATGTCCATCATATTCCACCATCATTTGTAACCCCAAGCCCCCTCCTTTCCTCTCCCACCCCTCTCCCCTATCTGGAGTTCAACTATTCATGCTCTTCCCCTCACCCCACTATGAATCAGCCTCCTCATATCAGAGAAAACATTTGGCATTTGGTTATTTGGGGTTGGCTAGCTTCACTTGGCATTATCTTCTCTAACTCCATCCATTTACCTGCAAATGCCATGATTTTATTCTCTTGTATTGCTGAGTAATATTCCATTGTGTATATATGCCACATTTTGTTTTATCCATTCATCTACTGAAGGGAACCTAGGTTGGTTCCACATTTTAGCCATTGTAAATTGTGCTGCTATAAGCATGGATGTGCCTGTGTCCATATAGTATGCTGTTTTTTAGTCCTTTGGGTATAGACCAAGGAGAGGGATAGCTTGGTCAAATGATGGATTTGTTATAGTTAAAGCTTCGTCCCAGGGTTTCATGAACTGACTTCCAGACCACTCACGTATAATCGAATCAAGCCTTTATTGAAGCACACCGGTGGCGGCTGACCAGAACATAAAGCTGTTCCCCTGATCAGCCCCGAACAATTGCAAGGGCACTCCTTATAAGCCTGAAAACCGCAAAAGGGATGTTCAGGGGGTCTAGCCAATGCAAGCAAGCCAGGTTACAGAAGCAGGACAGTGCAGTCAAGCAGAGGGAAGCCTAACCAATCACAGTTAGCCCAGTCACCCCAGTTACAGAAACAGAGCCCCGTTACCCTAGTTACAGAAACAATACCCCATTAGGTAGTTCCGTGTTCTTAAAGGTTTCTATAGCAAAAGGAAAAGAACATCTTGCTCCAGTCATGACTCTTCTACTTGGCATGGTTGTTTTACAGGATGAAGTCGTAAAACAAAATGGAGTCACATTTGCTCCTACTACCACAGATTCACTCCCAATTTTCCAAGAAATACTCATATTGCTTTCCATATTGGCTGCACCAATTTGCAGTCCCACCAGCAGTGTGTGAGTGTGCCTTTTTCCCCACAACCTCGCCAACACTTATTGTTGTTTGTATGTATAATAGCTGCCATTCTGACTGGAGTGAGATGAAATCTTAGAGTGGTTTTGATTTATATTTCTCTAATTGCTAGCAATGATGGACATTCTTTCGTATATTTGTTGATTGATTGTATATCATCTTCTGAGAAGTGTCTTGAAGTGTCTCTTCAGGTCTTTGGCCCATTTATTGATTGGGTTATTTGGGGGGTTTTTGTTTGTTTGTTTTTGGTGCTTAGCTTTTTGAATTCTTTATATACCCTAGAGATTAGTGCTCTGACCGAGGAGAGGGATAGCTGGGTCAAATGGTGGTTCCATTCCCAATTTTCCAGGAAATCTCCATACTGCTTTCCATATTGGCTTCACCAATTTGCGGTCCCCCCAGCAAAAAAAAAAAAAAAAAAAAAAAAAAAAA
>NW_026012027.1:0-15089 GCF_001458135.2 Marmota marmota marmota | reverse complement strand
TATATATAATTTTTACATTTTCTTATAACAAAGTGTTACTTTTTTAGATGTCTATGAGATTTATTTTCCATACATATGATAGTCACAACTCTAATGCAGTCTTCAAATATTATCTGGTAATGTAATTAGGTCTGATTCCTCCTTTGCCTGTGATATCATCTCTTGGATGAAGGACAGAGACCAACACTGGTTTGGGGTCTATGGCTGATCTACTTTACTAGCTGGGCCTGCATAAGTAGTTTCAAATATGTTTTTATAGTAGCAGAAAAAGGTAGTGGCTGTAAGATCCAGATTTCATGGTTTCAAGTCATGGTTTCACCATGGGTGACTTTGCTTACCTTTGCCTTTATTTCCTCATCTGTAAAACTGGGATAACAGTGACATTGTCTTATAAGGAGGTGGATTACATAATTTATCAACCAAGTTGGGCACAAAACTTAAAAGTAGCATCAAAAGGGATTATCTCATGCAAACAAAGAAATATAACTTTTTTCTGTCCATTCTAATTACAGGGTGTTTAACAGTTAAGTATCTAGGTTAGAATGCTAGATACTTAGCTGCTACTATTTTTAAATTATTCTTTGGAAAATGAGTTACTTCTCTCTGTGGGTATTCATATTGAGTAGATGGATTTATTCCTGTTTTGTCCATCAAGGTTTTCTGAAGTGTCAGTCCTGAAGAGAGCACAGCATATGGCGGTACAAAGCAACTACTCCACTGTACTGATCTCTGAATTCCTCCTCATCTGCTTCCCTAACTTCCAGAGTTGGCAGCACTGGCTGTCCCTGCCCCTCAGCCTCCTCTTCCTCCTGGCTATGGGGGCCAACACCATCCTCCTTATCACCATATGGCTGGAGGCCTCCCTGCATGAGCCCATGTACTACCTGCTCAGCCTCCTCTCCCTGCTGGACATTGTGCTCTGCCTCACTGTCATCCCCAAGGTCCTGACCATCTTCTGGTTTGACCTCAGACCCATCAGCTTCTCTGCCTGCTTCCTCCAGATGTTCATCATGAACAGTTTCCTGACAATGGAGTCCTGCACTTTCATGGTGATGGCCTATGACCGCTATGTGGCCATCTGCCATCCACTGCGGTACCCCTCCATCATCACTGGCCAGTTTGTGGTCAGGGCTGTTATATTTATCATGGCCCGGAATGTTCTTCTTACTATTCCTATCCCCATACTTTCTTCCCGATTGAGATACTGTGTAAGAATTATTAAGAACTGTATCTGTACTAACATGTCTGTGTCCAAACTGTCATGTGATGACATCACCTTAAACCAGCTCTACCAGTTTGTGATAGGCTGGACACTGCTGGGTTCTGACCTCATCCTTATTGTTCTCTCCTACTCCTTTATCTTGAAAGTTGTGATAAGGATCAAGGCTGAGGGTGCCGTGGCCAAGGCCCTCAGCACATGCGGGTCTCACTTCATCCTCATCCTCTTCTTCAGCACAGTGCTGCTGGTTCTGGTCATCACTAACCTGGCCAGGGAGAGAATTCCCCCTGACGTCCCCATCCTTCTCAACATCCTGCACCACCTCATTCCCCCAGCACTGAACCCCATTGTTTATGGTGTAAGGACCAAGGAAATCAAGCAGGGAATCCAGAAACTGCTGAGAAGATTGTAAGAAGTCAAATGAGTAAGACCTGACCTTGGAAACAGAAATTGACAATGGGAATTAATTTTCACAATGCATAGGAAATTTAAATATTTCATGTAAGAGTAAGTTTGTATTTTGCTTTGCTCAATGCTGACTATGGGATATTCATATATTGATGCCTGTTTTCTGTTACACTGACTAGAAGCTTAACTTTTGCCTTTTGGAATAACATGTAAGTTTTTTCTGGCCATATCAATTGAAAGGGACTTATCAAGCCATAACTTCAGGAACTTGGAGTGATATGGTTTGTCAAATAAAGAACAAATGTTATTCCAATAGTTGTAAATGCTCTTCAGTTTCCTAAACTGTTTAACTCATATGGTTAGAACTCTTTATTCTCCTTGATATGGCTGAACCTGGTTTTGTGCCATCACTGAGTCTCTTGTGGAGCTACAGAGGTTGATTCCAGAACTTTGTTCTTATGTAGAGTGAGTGGCATGTGTCATACACTGCTTCTTTTCTCCCTGATAGAAATCATTATCATTTATACTTAAAGCCACTTCTCTGCTGTATAAATTTTCTGTATTTTTTTTCCTTATTTGTAATAAATTTTGTTAAATTCTAGGATGATTTATATTTGCAAGGATACATTTTTAAATATATTTTTAAATGATTCATTTTAGTTATAGATAACATTAGGGTACATTTTGATATAATCACAAAAGCATGGAATATAATTTGCTCTAATTCATTCTATAACACCTCCAGCTCCCCCCTTCCATGCTTCTCTCCCTCTAGTTCTAATGCTCTTTCTGGAATTTATTTATAGTATTTTTTAAAATTAGTGTTTTGTGGGTATACTTGTTCGTGGGATTCGCTGTGGTGTACTCATGTATGTAGACATGAAAGTTCAGTCAAATTCATTCAATTCTTCTTCCCTTTTTCTGTATTTCTTTCCTTCTCCTCCTCCTCAGTCCCCTTTGTCTACTCTACTGATATTTCTTCTATTTTGATGAAAGATTTCTCTCTCTTTTTTTCTTTTCTCTCTCCCTCTCACCTTATTTTTGATTAGCTTCTGCACAGCAGAGAAAACATTTGAACTTTGACTTTCGGAACTGGCTTATTTCACTTCGCATTATATCCTCCAGTTCCATTAATTTGCTGGCAAATGCCATAATTTCATTCTTCTTCATTAGGACTGAGTAATACTCTCTTGTGTATATATGCCACATTTTTCTGTATCCATTTATCTGTTGAAGGACACCTAGGTTGCATCCATAGTTTGGCTATTGTGCTGCTTTTCAGAGTGGTTGTACTAATTTGCAGTCCCACCAACAATGTATGAGTGTAAATTTTTCCCCACATCCTCTCCAACATTTATTATTATTTGCATTCTTGATAATTGCTATTTTGACTGGAATGTGTCTTATTTTAAGTGAAATATTATGTTCTCCTCCCACCCAGTTATCAGTGTCTAATTTCATACCATCTTACCTGGTTTGTTCGTCAGATTTCAGGTACCATCTACATTCCCATCCTTTCCTTCATTTCTTAGATATACCTTAAATTGTATTCCTCATCCTATTTGAAGCCCTGTTGTGTCAATCTTCATATCTTGTCCTGGGGCCAGTGTAGTTTTCTATAGAATGCAGGCATTTGAATTAGTGGGTGGCTAAAGGAGAACAAAGGTTTTTCACTCTTTAGAGTCTCATCCCAATCATGCTCTGAAAGTGATTGTGACTGATTGATTGGTGGTGATTGATTGATATTTCCTGGTATTCATTTACATTAGTAACCAGGTCCCTTTTGGATAGTAGTTGAGGGCTTCATATACAGTATTTTATGAGTCATTTGAGAATGCTTTCCAACTTAGCTGATCTGGGTTGACCCAACTTTTCTTGGAGGACTTGTAAAGTAATTTATCATTCCTATGATGTTGCCTTTCATCAAAATAATATAATCTCCATTTTCTGGTTTGCAACTCCCAAGACAGAGCCCAATCAAAACACAATACTTTTCCAGCACTCTTCCTTTCACTTGTTCATCTGCCAGCTCCTAACTCATGCTTCTCTAGATTATGCTCCATACTTGCTGGTATATATATTTTAAAGTAGCCTTTTCCACACAGAAAAATTAACACTAATGTCTTTATTTGACAAACTGAGCCCATCCTACCAGTCTCAGTTTAGATTCTACTTACTCCACAGTGCCTTATTTTATTCACCCCAATGGAATTCATCTGGCCATCTTGAGTCATGAGTATATGTTCATCTCTCAGATATTAGATTGTAAACTTCTCTGAAACTGGTCAAGGAAACACCCACAGAGAATTAAAATTCCATCTTTTCAATGTATAGAATTGCTAATACAGTGCTTTACATATTGTTACATTTGTTGAATAAAAGTTAATAAAACATCACAATTTGTTTCTTGTTTTCTTTGAAAATGGCTCAGAGAATCAAGTCATTAATATATTCTCCAAAACACTTAACAAAAAGCTGCATATCACTCACAGTTCAATGCAAACTTGAATACTATAAAATCTAAGGGTTCTTATTTTGGCACTATATATATATTTTTTCTACTGGGGATAGAAGCCAGAAGCAATTCACCACTAGCTACATGACCAGGTTTTTTTTTTTTTTAATTTTAAGTTAGAGTCTCACTAAGTTACTGAGGTTGGCCTCCAACTTGGCCATGACTCAGTCTCCTGAGTCACTGGAATTACAGATGTGTGCCACTGCACTTGCTAAATCTGCTTACCTTGGAATGAGACTGATTTATTTAAACCCCTGAGCACATCAGTTTGGCCATTTATAAGATGTGTGACTTTTGACTCACAGATCTCAATCTGAGTTAGAATTCTCATTTAAGAAGGATGATAACTCCTCTATTATTAATCAGTTTTTCCTGATTTTTCAATGTGCTAGATGACCTAATTTATGAAGAGTTTCTCAACCAGAGTCTAAAACATGCTTCTAAATTATAAGTAGGAACCCACTTTATTATTTTCCTCTGTACATTTGCTTCTCTAATATTTTCAAGGAAATGTATCTTCATTATCGTATACCCCTGTGTATTGAGATCAGAAAGACACATGTGTTAGAAGTCTGTAGGTGAAACCAGAAGCAAAGTACAGTTCAGGCGTGTATGGAGAAAGGAGACTAAAGGGAGACGCTAAGTGTGAAGAGTTGTTCTTCAATTTTTACACCAGATGATAAGAGTTCAAAAATGTATAAGTTTTTGTCATTTTACCTAATGAGATTTGCTATTAACAAGGGTGATATGGGTTACACTAAGACCTTTGGTACAAGAATGATGAGGTTCAGGGGAGAGCGGTAGAGCTCCAAACCCCTACTTGAGAACCAGTTTGTCCAACCTGGGGGAATGGAGGCCGGAAGGGAGCAATGCTGCAGGGATGTCAATCTGATGTGTAAAACTAATGGAGCTAGCCTAGAGCTGAGCTAGTGGAGGCAGGATCAGGATTAGTCTGACATCAGTGCTCACATGTAGACATTTGAAAAAAGGGTGAATTTACTTCTTTAATGAGAGAATTTGTCATAATAAGACTCTGCTTCTCCACCTGGAGTTGTGCAAATGAATCCATATGTAGATGTGCTCATCTGTAAGATGTGACATTTGGCCTATGTTTAGGGAAAACATGGCAAAATTAGTAATGCAGGTTGCTGGAAGGTCAAGGAAACACCCTCAGAAAATTAAAATTCCAATTGGTGTTTAGTTGGATCCTTCACCTCTTCATTAAGTGTCCTTTCACAGGGAATCCTACTCCTGCCTCGGAAAGTTCATTCCCTTATCTTACATCTTTCTGCCCAGGGACGGATGAACATTTGGGATAGCAACCACCAAAGGAGCAAAGTGAGAGGTGACAGATAAAGTGATCTCAGATTTTTGTCTCATCACTACTCAGTTTTTTCCTGTAGCTCTTACTGATTCTCTGAGAAAATGTGCAAATTGTCTTGAGATTAGAGGTGGAGCAGAGGATTGAAATGCTGGTGACAGAAGGTGATAGAAGAGCTAAGGGGTTTAATAGTTGTGTTGAAAGGAGTAAAGAACAAGGAGAATGATCTCATTGTGTCTAAGATTCTAATAACAGAGAGCATGTAACACTCAGACAAAGTAAGACAAAAGCGTTAGAAAAAAATCAGGGAAATATTTTCTGATTGAGATAAGAATATGTGTAATGTAACAGGAGTGAGATAAAATACATTATATACTAGTGCAGCTGAAATACTGTAAGGAAACAATGAAACTTAAGTCTAATATAATTTTTTTTTATTCCCTGGGACCACAGAAGGACAGAGTGGAATGATCTAAATTGATTTTACTCATATTGTTCTGGAAGAAGCTTTGGGGAGGCATTTGAGGGGTTAGAATAGCAGCAAATGATCACTCTAGGAGGATATGAAAGGACATGTACATCAACAGATGTAATTTTGTCTATTTTATTTCACCCACACATAGCCCTTATCTCTTACTAGCTCTGGTGTTCTTTTTAAATACACACCTGTTTTTATTCTTTTTTTTTTGGATGAACTATTTTTAACTCTTATTTTCTCCTTTGGTTTATTATATTTTTTTGTTTTTGAAGTTTTATTTGTTGCTTGAGGGTTTACAGAATACGTCATTATCACAGAATACCTTCAAGTGATAGGTTATTTCCTATATAGTGTAACAAACTTACAGAGCAACTGTTATACATTGCTATGCATTATTCACAAAGGAGGATTATGCAATAATAAAGAAGAATTATTTTATGACATTGCCAGTAAATGTATGGATCTGAAAGCTATCATGATAAATGAAGTAAGCCAGTCCCCCAAATTCAAAGGTCTAATGTTTTCTCTGATAGGTGGAAGCTAACCCACAATAAAGGGTGGGGGTAGGTAAGGGGAGGAATAGAAGTGTAGTAGATCAGACAATGGAGAATGGAAGGGAAGGAAGAGGGATAAGCAAAGGAAATACAGTGGAATGAATCTGACATAGTTTTCCCATGAACATATATGAAAACAACACACTGAATACCACCACCATGCATAGCCATATTTTCTAACTTTCCCTGTGATTTCTTATTTGATATATGGTTACTGAGATGTGATTTTTTCCCCAAATATTTAGGGCTTTTCATTGCCATCATGTTGTTTTTGGTTTTCAAATTCTATGTTGGCAAGATAATATATTCTGTACTCTTTTATTATTTTAAAATTTATTAGTATATTTGATGACTCAATACACAAAAAGTAACATCCAGTGGCTTTCCAACTCCCATGTAACATTATCAGCTGGCACTAAGTTCCCTTGCCCAAAGCTACCTGTATCAATCATGTTTATTTTAAGTAAAATGACATCAGTGTTAGGATAAAGGGTGTTTTCTTAAAAAGTGGCCTTCTCAGCTGCTTTGAAGAGACCTTGCTGCTACCCAGGAGTCCAGTGATTTGGAACTCACTGTCAAACTTAGAGGGTTTGAAGATACTCTAAAACTGAGCAAAACTTGGGACTTTCCATTCCCATTCTAGATAGGGTTGCAGGAAAGATGTCATAATCAGAGCTGTCATTTATTTTATTCTGAAATCACTCTGAAAAATGAAGTAGACAACTGTTGGCACCAGGAGAAAAAAAAATGTAACGTGTGTGTTTGTGTGTGTGTGTGTCAAGGAGGGGGGACTATTCATGATCCAGCTATCCAGATACATCCCAACAGAACGTGGAGCCAAATGCTTGTGGGCTGTTCTTGGCATGGGGGCTAGTAGGACTAGAAGGACTCTTCATTGTAGAGTGGCCTCTATCCATATAATCCATACAACCATGAGTTCTTGGCTGTGCCTGTGGTAGGAACCTCTAAAGAAAGTAACTAGATTAGGTTCAGACCAATCCTTTAACATAGAACACCCTGAGTACTCGCTGGCGGATCTGTCGAGTCTTCACCCCATAGACGAGAGGATTGAGGGCAGGTGGCACAAGGAGGTACAGGGTGGCCAGAAGAACATGGACATGATGGGGTACATGGTGGCCAAAGCGGTGAGTGAGGAAGGAGAACATCCCAGGGACATAGAAGACCAAGATGACACAAACATGAGCCCCACATGTGCTAAAGGCCTTGAGTCGAGCCTCACTCCCTGGTACCTTCAGCACTGCCTGGAGAATGAGGGCATAGGAGACACCAATGGCCAGGACATCTAGCCCAACCACCAGAAGTGCCACTGCCAGCCCATAGGCTCTGTTCACTGTGGTTTCTGAACAGGCAAGTTTTACCACAGCCATATGTTCACAATAGGCATGGCCTATGACCGTGGTCTGGCAGAAGATAAGGCTCTGAAGCAGGATGGGGAAGGGGCTGAGGAGGATCAATCCACGCACCAGCACTGCCATCCCAATGCGCCCTATGGTCCCTGGATGCAGGATGGTGGAATGGTGCAGAGGATGGCAAATGGCCACATAGCGATCCAGAGCCATGGCCACCAGTACACCTGACTCCATGGAAGAGAAAGCATGAATGAAGAACATCTGGATCAGGCAGACAACGTACCCAATCTCATGAGCATGGACCAGGAGCACAGCAAGGGCTTTGGGTGCAGTGGAGGAGGCCAGGACAAGGTCAATGGCAGCTAGCATGGCCAAGAAGAGGTACATGGGTTGGTGCAAGGATTGCTCAGCCCAGATGATGAAGATAATGGTAACGTTGCCCACTAGAGCAAGGAAGTAAAGGACACCCAAGGGGAAAGCTATCCAGTGCTGACTCTCCTCTAGACCTGGAATACCTACCAGGAAAAAGGAAGGCTGGGGTAGCCTCCAGCTGGAATTGCTAAGGGCCATCATAAAGGGCTTAGAGAGGGAAAAGGGAAAAGAAACCACCGTCATGATTTTTTCACTCCTGATATATTACCACATAGTCCAGCTCTGGCTGCCCTCTGCACCAGAAGAATGAAGTGCCTTGAGCTGCAACACAAGGGAATACAGTTAGAGACAAGGAAAACAATATCCTTTCCTGGAGATACTCTTCTTATGGGTGAGACTTGCACATGTCTGAGTTAGGTTAAATCTAGTTTTACTCAGAGATAAGAATAAACACATGCTGCCTTTGGGAGAGATGCTTACACTTTACCATTCAATTATTTGTATTTCAGAACTGTGCATTTGAAAGAACTCTCCTCATTCATTCTCTGGATGTTAATAAGTCCATCTGTTACTTTTGAAACTATTCTCCTTCATTTTCCACAGGAAATATTCCTCCTCTGACCCCAAGCCCACCATCTTCTCCACCTCATTAGAGATTGATTCCAGGGTTCCATCCCCTCTTTCTTTCACAATATTATACATTATCTCTGAATTGAGTTCACCCATTCACATGCTTTTAACATTTAAATACTTCCATTTCTTTCAAACTTATGTTTTTAAGTCAAATATCTTTCTGAAACAAATGATATTTTTGTGTTTGCTTTACTACAGACTATGAAGTAAACATATCCAAGGCAGGACAAAGTTGCCTGTCCTTCCCAAATTTTCCCTAAGTCTTGTCAGTATTTTTGTGAGTTATGCCACTATCTACCTTCCCAATGTCATCCAGAAAGTTGGAAACTCTCCTTTCTCATTTTTTCCTTCATCTCTTTTGCCCTTTCACCAATTCCTATTGACTTATTTATTTATTTATTTATTTTGCATCTCTTATAGCCTCTCCTTTTCCCCGACCCCTGAAAAGCCAGCTTTAGCTCACACTCCCAACTTCTTTCATCTGGACTTCCTCATTAGGTGTTTCTGCCTTAGCTTTGGGTCTCTCCCCAATCTACTTTTAATCCTGAAGTTAAAGGGTTTTTCCTAAAATGCAGATGTCATCATGTTACTCCAATGGTCAAAATTGTTCATGAATTCCCTGTATGAATATTCATATTTTCAGGACAAGCACATGAAGTTTTGAAGATGGTCTTTGTGTATTTGTGTCTTACATTCAACATGTTCCCATATGTTAAATGTTTTGTTTTAGACATTCTAAAACTCCTGGGATTACCACTGGACCACTCTATTTTGTATATTCCCTTCTTGTATTCTTTCATTTTCCTCCTTTATCTGAATTGATTCTTCTCATACACCAAACTGGAGTCAACTCTCTCCCACCCCTCAGGAAGATTCATTGACTGTATTAGGTTTATGCCTATTATATTAGTAACTCTTAATATAATCATCCTTTGTTCATCCACAATTTCTGATTGATCCCTACTATAAAATACCTTTCAATATCTTAATGGTTTGTTTCAACAGGAAGGATCATAGTTCATTAAACTTGGTAATTATATGTTAGCATGGTAGACAATTCACAATGTGGTAAGATAAACACAAGCATCGGGGACTAAAGGATTCAGGTGCAAGCTGTGTCCATTTCATATTCTAGGAATGAATTGTTGGCAGTCTACTTAAACAAAGGCTTTATCTTAGGATAAATAAGATCAAATCACAGATTTATAATAAATATTAATGAAATACTACATGTAAAGTTGTGATACATAAGTAATTCTATAAATGATAGTTATTAACAGTAATAATAAGGGATGACTTAGTATTAGATCACAGATTTCTTTTTTCTTTATCTACATGAATCTCTTTCTGTGTTTCAGATTGTTTATGTGTCTCTCATCATGATGCTATAATAACTCAGCCTCTGTCACCCTCCATGTGAACATCAAGTGCCAAATAACTAGGGTTCTACTTAACCACTTTTTAACCCCTCAAACACCAACACAAAAATCTGAATCTGTACGTTTGTGTCTACATGTTGGGTTTAAAAGACAGATGGCACTCTGAAATAATGTTTTTCTGTGTTGAGGGTTTACACATGTATAGGTAAACATAATCAAGAAGGCCTCAGTTTTTGTGGACTGAGCACCCATAGATCATTCCGTGTGCCTTTTCCTAAACCAATAATGATTAAATACTGCCACAAAACTCTAAAAATATCAGCAATAAAATATGAACTGCCTGGTGGGTATGTATCTCCCTGTCTTTGTTTTCCATCCAGAATCAACTTAGAAAAGCAGTGACGTTACTATTGAGACCTCCAGGGGAATCTCATTATTACAAAAAATTCACCATTCAGTACTTAACATTTCACCCAGTGAGACAGTTGATTGCTTTCTTAGCTACCCTCTTCTGCCACGAGATTAAGGCCATTTCCTGTCTTTTAGCTGAGAAGTGAAAGAGCAGCTACACATGTGCAGGGCACCCTGGCCTTAACACAGGCAGCATCCAAGGAGCACTGAGGCTGAAGCCCACCTGTGGGTACAGGAGAGATGCAGAGAAGCTTGTGCTGAGTATAACCTGCCTACTCATTGTCCTGAGTGACTCCTGAGCCAAGTAAAAGCCTAGAGCTGCTTGTAAAATATTAGCTGTTAAAGTACAAGAATTGTCTCTGTGCTACTCAGAGGAAAAGCAGAAGGGGCTTTATTCCCAGGAACCTGAAGGGGAAGATGCCCTTAACTCTCTGACCAGGAAGCAAAGCAATAAATGAGGAAAGCACTGATGTTGCTCAGCTCCTACTTGTTTTTGTAAATCTAGTGCAAGCAGCCTCTCTTCCGTGAGGCTCCTCCAGTGCTGCGAGGCAGCAGGATGTGGCTCCTGCACTTTCCCATCACAGTCTCCTCACTGCTTTGTCAGTGCACTGATTACTCTGCACTGTAAAACCAGTCAGTGTCAGTCCTTGAGGAGTCGGGATCATGCCTTCCTTACTGGAGCAGCCCCAGCACAAACTTCAGAAAGGCCTAGAATCTAGTTGGTACTCAGGAATGTTGGCGAAATAAACACCCACATGACTAAATTAAAGAAAGAATGAATAAGAACATGAGTATCTTACAGGAACTGAGAATTGTGGGAACCAGGCAAGTCAGAGGCTCAACTTAAGGCATAAGGATGATGGAATAGACAGTGGAGCGTCTCTTGAGCAGGGAGGGGGCTAAGCCTCAGTGTTCTTCACCCTGCTTTGTGACAGAACCGGCCCTGCTGAACCTCTCTGACCTGAGAGGAGAGAGTGGAATCCCAGATGTGTGTCAGATATGAGGGAATTCCTATGATCATGAGGGATTGCTACTGTCACTAAGCAGAAAGTCTCTTCTTTGATGTGACCTGACCCTTCTCCTTAATTCTCTTCTTCACATTGGCCTGGACTCTATGAGAGTGAGAAAGAGGGAGAGACAAGAGCACACATAGCTATTGTAGGAGGACACAGAAGCAGAGTGTCCATGATACTGGCCTAATAAGTAAGAGGTAGAGTTCCAGAGAATAGACCTGAGACACACAGATAATTGATTCATTATGCCTGACAGCACTGTTCCCTGGTCTCTTGAAAATGCACAGTTTAGTCTTAAGTCAGCCTTGAGAGAGACTCAGCAGCACAGAGAGAATTGAGAAAAGACAAAATGCCTGGACTCAGAAACCTTCCACTACAGCCTTACCTCTTAGCTCCAGGGATTCCTAGACTCCCATGAAGTCCTTCTGCACTAGCTAGGAACTGATAATGATGATTGGGTATTTTGTTCAGAAGGCTTCACTGCAGTCTCTGACACTCAAGGGAAACCCAAAGACTTCACTCAAGGTCTGTGCAGCTGAAGTTTCCCAAAATTAGGAAACATGAGTTCTAGACCTGGCAAGACTAGCACGGATTATGTCCTCCTGCAGTATATGTGCTGGTGAGAATGCCGACCCAAGACCATGCTGAATGCCCTATGACTGCCTCAGGTTAACCCCCAAAGTTTGATGACATCTATAGGCATCTGTCAACCCACAGGTTGGCCTTCAGGAATGTGTCCTGCTCTGATCTCTCTTTTTCTTCTTGCCTCTCCCTGTCAGTGCCCAGGTCAGACCTGGGGAAAACAACTATTCTGTCTCTGGAGGAAATAAAACTAAGAGACACTAAACCAGAGGCACTGGGAGACTCAGCACCACACTAACCAGGCCAAGAAATGACCCCATCACAAGGGCTCTGATAAAAACAAAAGTTCTCAACAGTCTGCCCCTCAAATAATAAGCCCCCAATCTGACCTCATTTTCCGCATCTGAAATCCCATGGACTGTCTCATGGCTGGTTCTCTCACTTTTACCTTGAGCGTCCATTCTTGAGGTTTACCCAAGGCAGGGACAGTGACTGTGGTCAGAGCACTGGGAAGGTAGGGTGTTATTACCAATCGCAGGTCCCAGAGGGCTCCAGACATGCCTGGACAAAACCAAACTGGTGTGAAGATTGGCAGGAGGTGCGTGGAGCTAAGGATACTGCCCTCAGGGATGGGTGGTTAGGCAGAGAGGCAGAGCAGGTAGTTGAACCCACACCTAAACAGGGGCTCACCTCTGTCCACTGTTAATTATGACCCCTGCATCATCCTGCACATCCTGAGGGCTGGGCTAGGAAACCTATTTCGGTGACCCGGGAAATCTGAAACTGCTCTGGAGTTCAGACTTATCATCACAGAACAATCCAGGACCCCAGTAAATTCTTTAATGGATACTCTGTTTCAGTGTACGTGTTCTCCAGGCCTTAGGAGTGTTGACTGCTGGAAACTCACAACTGAATTACTATTTAAAAACTGTTTTTATTTTTTCTAATTAGTTATACATGACAGTAGAATGCTTTTTGACACATCATACATAAATGGAGTATAACTTCTCATTCTTCTGGTTGTACATTATGTAGAATATCACTGGTTGTGTAATCATATACTCTCATAGGGTAATAATGTTCGATTAATTCTTCTATCCTTTCCGTCCCCATACCCCCTCTCCTCCATTCTGTTTAATTCAAAGTAACTTTATTCTTCTCTAGCTCTCCCTCCCGTTATGGTGGTTCAGCATTCACATGTCACAGAAAACATTCAGCCTTTGTGTCTTTGGAATTGGCTTATTTCGCTTAATGTGATATTCTCCAGTTCCATCCATTTACCTGCAAATAACATAATTTTTCTTTTTTAAGACTGAGTAATAGTCTATTGTGTATGTATACCACAGTTTCTTTATCCATTCATCTGTTAAAGGACACCTAAGTTGGTTCCATAGTTTGGCTATTGTGAATGGAACTGCTACAATGATTGATGTGGCAGTGTCACTATGGTATACTATTTTTAAGTTCTTTGGGTATAAACCTAGGAGTCAGACACCTGGGTCGAAAGGTGGTTGCAATCCAAGTTTTCAAAGGAATCTCCATACAGCTTTCCATAGTAATTGCACTAATTTTCAGTCTGACCAGCATGGGATTAACCAGTATTTCATTCAGTGTTTTATTATTCATTTGTTGATAACCTTAGAAATAACAACTTATCTCATTGACATATTATAGTCTAATTCAATATATGTAAGTTAAAGGAATGTTCAAGATTGTGTGAAATTATTTTTCTAAAGTGATATATTTATCCCTGTGTAAGATAGTTATAGAAGTTAGTAAAAATTAATGATAAAGAAAATGATCACATATTAACCATTTAAAATTTTTTTAAAGAATGCAGCTTTTACATGTTAGATGAGGTTTGTTTGTACTGTTATTTATCTTCTTAAAGTTTCTCTTAGATATATCCTCCATGTTCCTGGGTTATATGACTTCCCATTGTAAACAGTTTATGTAACCCTCAGTCACCTCCAGGGAGACTATAAGTTGATTACTTTTCTTACTCCACTTGAATATAAATGCAGAAATCTCCCTTTTCATCTTGAAAATGTTTGTGTATCTACAGGGACACAAGAGCCCATGGGAGCCCAAAGACCAATGCTTTGTCTTTCTGGTCACAGGAGAATGGCTTTATCCAGATAACATTTTCATAAATGGATCCAGAGGCCAAAGCCACAAGCATAGGATTTAGCAAGAAACTGAGGAGCCACACCTTACCTGAAAAGCATTGGATGGTCAAAAGTGCTGTGTAAAGAAGACATTCTCTGTTAAGTATTTTTTGGGAACAGTATATTGGATACAAAAGCATGAGTGACATTTTGAGTTTGTTCTTTGACTTTCTTCATTATTTATTTCAGAGAATGTTATTGTACTCTGTAGAGATCAGTGATATTAGAGAAACATGAGAATGTGAGGATGCAGATTAGCTTAGCTCATGCTCTATCACTGATAGGGAGGATGATGGCACAGAAGGTTTCCTTCTTTGATTATTAGAGGCATAAAGCATGCATCTGAATTTGTGCCAACTGTCAGAAGGGAAAAGGAAGGAAGCCTTGTCCTTGACCTTAATGAGTTTTGATCCTCCTAGGAGAGATGGCTAAGTTACAAAACTAGTCAGAGAGACAAAACCATGAAAAAGGAATTTATAGTATTCTCAGAGAATCCATGGGAGGAAGACAGCTTTCAAATCAGAAAGCCAGAATCGTACTGTAAGAACAGAAGGTCATGGGGAGGCGGCCAATTTGATATCTGAAGCTGAGCAGAGCTGTGGCTGAGGCTCTATGAACTGAGACAGACGGCTTGGATTAAGGTTAACCTAAATGAGAAGTTAGGTC
>NW_026012026.1:0-2791 GCF_001458135.2 Marmota marmota marmota | reverse complement strand
ATGTTTAATTAAGTTTTATTTGGAGAATATTATTTATGTAAATTATATACTCTCTTGTTTGTAATTATGGAAAAAATAAGGCAGTTATAGGAAGGACCTAGGGATACTAAAATAATGCCCAGATATGCCTAGTTTCAATTATGAGTTTAACATTTTACCATATAGAGTTGCAGTACTCCTTAAGGGATCTACAACTCTGGAGAGTTATACAAGCTACCAATCAGGGAGATGAGAAAGATCCGAGACTAGGAGCCCCATCATTACAATAAAATAGAATTGTTTGTGCCAAGAAATGTTTAAAATTTCATATGACTTGTGTTGATGTGCACACTTATATTTTAGTATGAAGAATTACCTTTAGTACTTTTTGGAGAACAGATCTAGTGTTGATGAGTAGTGTGTGCATTTTTATATATTTAAAGTCTCCATTTTCCTTCTCTTTTGAAAGATAGTAGTTGTGAATATAATGTCTTGGTTGGTAATTTTATTCTTTTATCCCTTGAATATAACCCCGAATTCCTTTCTGTGATGTGAAGTTTTGACTAAGGATTTCACAATTATATAGTTACACATTTCTAGGTGACCCATCTTTTTCTCTTGGATGCTCTCAATATTCTGAGTTTTGAAACATGGATTAAAACCTGCTTTGAGTCTTTACAACTTGGAGATAATTGAGCTGCTTGGATATTTAATTTTTCCTATTTTCTGAGGTGTGTTTATGGAACTGAAAAGAGAACTTAAACACTTTGCATTTTTTACATTGGCTGGCCTTGAAATTTTGATCCTTGTGGCTCAACCTCCTATGTTGCTGCGTATAACCACCCCTGACCCTTTCAGACATTTTCTAAAGTCTTTAAACACACATTTTCTGCTTATTACTACTAAAAATTCTTACTAATTTTTATTCTATTTTTTTGTGTTGGTTTAGTTCAGTAAACTTCTTTTAAATGATAATTTATTATTTCCTTTGAGTAATTCATAACATTTTTTACAATTGATTTAGCCATGTTTTTTTGGTTGCTAAGCAGAAACCCCTTTTTGAAAAGTCCACAAATATTCACGTTTCATATTTTTTTAATGAAACATAAGAAAGTTGGTAGATTTTTAAAATATATTGTGAAGGAGAAAAGGCTTTTGTAACACAATGTATTTTTCTCGACTATTTTACACTCCATAGTAATGTACTCATCTTGTATACCATGAACACTAAGATGATTTGGAAAGTTCTCAAAGTAATTTTCTGTGTACATTTTTATTTGACTTATATATTTCTGCAGTAACGATGCACTTGGATTTAATAATCCACTCCCCTGCTGATGTTCCTTTATTGCTGTAATTTCCTATGTTTGCAAAATATATTCAGCCCAGTACAGTGAGTAAACATGATTGTCATTTTTATTTATTACAGCCATGATTTCTCATCATCCTCGAGAAATTTCACCAGAGCAGGGAATAAAAGAGAGAGTGGGAAGATATGGAAAGTGTGACCTTGACTCTTTACAACTAAGAAAACAATGGGAAAATATAGGTGAGAGTAAAGTTAAAAAATTGTATTCTAATAGACAAAACCAAGTAGTAGTCCCTATTTATGATAAAAATTTTATGGTCAAAATACACCAAAAAATTATTATCTGAAAAAATTCAATGTGTTCCACTTACGTTTGAGGAGCTGTATATGAATACATCCACAGCCATTTTTGAAGAATATATTTCCTCTGAAAGTAAATGTGTAAAATTGAATAGAAATCTGGTCCAAGCAACAGTTTTTAACTTGGCCAATTATAAATGTAGCACTGAGATAAATGTCTTTGCAAATATTTGACTGGAAGTTTAAGACAATTTTCTAAAAATGATACTTTTGAGAATTTCTTCACAAAATGTCCCTTTTTTTCTGCAAGAAAAAAGTAATTTCCCCTTTTGCCCAAATGGAAAACAGTAAAAATTGTAGAAAGGTTTTTACTTCCCCACTATTGCTCAATGACAATTCTGTTTCAGATTTATGGAAAGTGCACTACATAAATAATGCTATTAGTAACACCATTAGCTATGTCTGTACCCTGAGTAATTACCGGTATATTTACATTGATGATAAAAATTATGAATATAGAGAAACTTGTAGTCATGTTCTAAAGGAAATTTACCAGATGAAAAATGTTGGAAAGTCTTGCTTCAGTGCTCAGGAACTATTACTCATCAAATATTCATAGTCAAGGCAAAACATGCAAGTGTAAGGTATATGAAAGGTCTCTTAATCACAGTGCAGAGCTTGCTCATTACAAGAGAATTTATAGAGAAAGAGATCAGTATAAGTTTAGAAGATATTGAACAAGCTGATGCTATGTTGAACACAGCAGATACTATGACAGTGATAAAACCTACAAATTTAAAGAATGCAGAAAAACTTTCAATGAAATGTTACAATTTGTTAAGCATCAGAGGATTTATACTGAAGAAAAGACCTGTAAATGTAAAAAAGTGTGGCAAAGCCTTTAAAAATTGTTCAACTCTTACTCAGCACCAAAAAATTTATTTTGCAGAGAAGTCCTACCAATGTGAAGAATGCAATGCACTCAAAAACTTTACTGAACATCACAGTGTTCATACAGGAGATATGCCATGCAAAGAATGTGACAAAACTTCTAATAAAAGCTTCAATCTTATTTGTTACCAGTGGACACACAATGGAGAGATGCCCCACATATGTAAACCATTTTGTGAAGCTTTTAGTAAAAAACCAATCCGTAAAAATTGCCAGATAAATCATACTAAAGAGAAGCCCTACAAATGTAGA
>NW_026012025.1:0-2792 GCF_001458135.2 Marmota marmota marmota | reverse complement strand
GGGGACAAGGGAGAGAATTAAACAACAGCAGATGAGGTAGAGAGGGAAGATGGGAGGGGAGGGGAGGGGGGGATAGTAGGGGATAGGAAAGGCAGCAAAATACAACAGTCACTAATATGGCATTATGTAAAAATTGTGAATGTGTAACTGATGTGATTCTGCAATTTGTATTTGGGGTAAAAATGGGAATTCATAACTCACTTGAATCAAATGTATGAAAGATGATATGTCATGAGCTTTGTAATGTTTTGAACAACCAATAAAAATAAATAAATAAATAAAAACAAACCAAAAAAAAAAAAAAACATAGGAGAGGTAGGGGTTCCAATGGGCATTGAAGAATGGGTCGACTTTTGTGAAATTTTGTTTTGCTATAGTTTTAAGTTTACAAGGCTAGTATAAAAAAATCATTATCCTAATTGGAATAAGTTATACTCCATGTAAGGATAGTATGTCAGAACTCACTCTACTCTCATCTAGATCTAAAAAAGAACAAATGAAAAAAGAAATTTTATTCTTTATCCAGATTCTTTAATTGTTTACATCTTGCTATGTTTGCTTTTATGTTTTTCTCTCTATCTCTCTCTTTGTTTTTCTTTCTTTCCCCCCCTCCACACACAGATTTTTTTTTTCAGAACCACTTGAGTGTTATATGGAGACAATGTGCTCTTTCCCTCTATATAATCCAGTGTATATTCCCAGGAAATGAATGTATTTTGTTTATCTATCTCACCATAAAATAATGAACATTTAACATCAACATAACTAATCTATATCAAATTTTGTTAGTTGTCTCAATAATGTTCTTGATAGGTTTTTCTTTCCAAGCATAGGATACAATTCAGATTCATATATTGCATTTAGTTGTCTTTAAAATTGTCCTATCATTTAAAATTGCACTCTGATTTTCTCAGTCTTTCTCAATCTTGGCATTTTGGGTTTTCTTTTTCTTTTAAATATTAACCAAGTTTAGCTTTATTTTTTTCTATTTGTTCTTTTTAATTATACATGACAGTATATGTATTTTGACATACATACAGCGAGTATAAGTTCCCATTATTGTGATTATACATGATCTGGTTCCATTCCATAGATATTGACATTTTTGAAGAGCAGAAATCAGATATTTTGTAGGATGTCCCTCAATTTGTGCTTGTCTAATACTCCTCTATCGTTAGATTTAGGTTATGTATTTTTTGGAAAGAAGGGATGGAAGTTAGATTGTGTGTCCCCCAGTATACCATAGGAGGAGGCATATTAATATTAATTTGTACCAATAGTAATACTTTTAACATGGTGATACTTTTAACATAGATAACTTAGGAGGTATTCCGTAGATCTCTTCACTATAATGTTACTAATTCTTCTTTTAATAACTAGCAAATATTTTACGGGAAATACTTCGATCCCAGGTCTGTATTTTATACTTCATCACATTTTCATCTGTTAGCTTGAGCATTGAAAGATGACTTTCAAATCCATTTTTGCTTGTATATTTATGCCACCACATTTGAATTACTCTCCTGACCTCCCTATCTACACATTTATTTACTTATACTGTTGAGAGCCACAGCCGAAGGGGCCCCAGCAAACTTCCAGCTGCCAGCAAACTTCCAGCTGCCGGCTGATGATTGGCTCACAGCGGCCCAGCAACATCTAGCTGACTGGCTCCTCTGCAGTGATGCTCATTGGGCTGTTTCCCTGCCCTTTCAGACCACGGAGCTGCTCATTGGGGGATTTTTTTGGCTCCGCCCACGTGACCCAGCCAATCGGCCTGAAGAGCAGGAGGATTGTGGGAGGTGGAGAGAGGCTTGTGTTTGAGAGAGAGGCTTGTGGGAAGCCGGTGGTGGCAGTTGGGCTCTGAGGGTTTTCCTGAGGAGCTTTTTTGTTTGGTGTGTGTGGTTCTAAAAATAAAGTTCGTTTCTTTTGACAAGTGGCTCCTGAATCGTGCCAGCCAGACTGCGGCATTTGGTGGGCCTCACGGGGAATGACTGAGGGTAAGTGAGAAGGTAAACTGCTCGCCCCTGAGGGCAGGGCGAGAGGATGGGTAGCCATTTTAAGATTCTTCTTTTGTTATTTTGTTTCACTTTTGTTTTAAGTTGCCTGTCCCTGGAGATGTGTAAGATGGAAGAAAAACTGCTCACATCTGAGGAACAGATAGGGAGAAAGAACGGATGGACATTTCAGGAGGCTATTATAATGATTTTGTGTTGTTCCAATTTTGTTTCACTCTGTTTCAGTTTTGTTAGGCGTTATCTTGTTGGGTTGTATTATAGTAGAAATATGGGATCAGAAATTAGTAAAAAAACAAACTGAAAGAGTGTTAAGTAAATTGTTAGAGGAAGGAGGCATCTCAGTAAAATCAAGAGCAGTCAGGGCATACGTTGATACAATACAAAAATGTAGCCCATGGCTTTTTAAGGAGGAGTTGTTAAATATATCACAATGGAACCATCATGGTGAAGATTTAAAAACAATAGAAAAGAAAAGCCCAGGGACTCTGCCAGTTGGCACATTGCCATTGTGGACGTTCGTATCTTGTTTGCTTAGTCCAAAGCCTTCAGTTCAGACAAAGGTAGAGGAAGGAGAAGACATATTGATTCAAGTAAAACAGAAGGTCTCTCGAACTAGTCAGACAGAGGAAAAAATTCAAGTAAAAGAGAAGGCCTCCCAAGCTAGTCAGAGAAAGAAAGTGTAAAGCAGAAAAAGCCATCAGGGTGAAAGTTACAATAGGAGACTGCTACTAATACCTTTCTATCACCAGAGGACGTAAGTGTCCAACTAACAAAATT
>NW_026012024.1:0-2792 GCF_001458135.2 Marmota marmota marmota | reverse complement strand
ATTCTTCTCTCTCTCTCTCTCTCTCTCTCTCTCTCTCTCTCTCTCTCTCTCTCACACACACACACACACACACACCATGGTGTTTTATTCACCTTTTTCTCCACTGTCACTAAAGGACCTGATTAGAATAACTGTAGAGGAGGAAAAGTTTATTTGAGGACTCACAGTTTCAGAGGTCTCAGTCCATAGAAGACCAGCTCCATTCCTTGGGGCTCAGATGATGCAAAACATCATGGTGGAAGAGTGTGGCCCAGAGAAGTAGCTCACAAATTGATCAGGAAGCAGAGAGAGAGAGAGAGCCCATTCCTCCAGATATAAATATATACCCCAAAGCCACACCCCCAATGACCTACCTCCTCTAGCCCTATCTCACCTGCTTACAGTTACCACTCAGTTTATCTCACAGGTGATTAATTTACTGATTGGGTTAAGCTCTTGTAACTCAGTCATTTCTTCTCTGAACATTCTTGCCTTGTCTCACACATGAGCTTTTGGCACCTCACATCCAAACCATAACATGTAGATTTCTAAATCTCTATAACTATCCATAGGGATATAAAGAGGTGTCAGATGAATGTCAGTGAACACACCCACAAAAGAAAAAGAAAGAAAACAGGCTCCCCGCCCCTGAATTTCCCCGGTTAATTGGGAAATAATGTAGCATTACTGAGTAGAAATAGCATCTATTTTTTTTAAGAAAAAACATCTGAGAAGTAAAAAAATGTGCTCCTTTGTTTCTTGACTATGACACTTCCCTATGGTTCAAAACACACTGACAATTATTTTAACCTCAGTAGGAGTTAAGAATGCTTTTGACCTTTGGTAAGAGTTTATATCATTCAGAAAATAAATTGTGCAATGATTTGTGTAATGGCCTAACCTGCACCTACCACCACCATCCCCACAAAGAAGAAAAAACAAAAAATAATGACAGAATTGCTCAACTAATAACTTCATTCTCTGATACCTAATCAAGGTGGCAACAAAAGAAAGCTTTTCCCGGGACTGACAGTTCCACCATAGTAAGTAACAGATGGGTTTGATTGCAACCAAAATGTATGTGTGGATGATCATTATTGTTGAATTATTTATCATGGCCTCTTCTCTTACAGCAGAGACTTCTAAATACTTGGCCTAGTAAGGAATTGCATAGCGCGATAATGCATCTACTGCTGTGTTAAAAACTGGTCAGAGCTTATTCTTCTACATGATTTTTAAATCTTAATTCTTTTAAAGGCCCTTATATGTGATATACATTATCCATCAAAAATTTTCAGCTGGGCCTGTAATCCTACCAACTTGGGAGGCTGAAGCAGGAAGATCCATTGAATCCAAGGGTTCATGGCCAACCTGGACAACTTACTGAGATCCTCACCTCAAAAAAAAATTTATTTTCTCTTCCTCAAGTAGAAGAACAAGGAGGCTTTTGTTATTGATAAGGATAGGGGACCTTAAAAATAAGTCAGACACCATATCAGAACAGACCAGTTTGCTTAAGGGGAAGGGAAATGCAAATTAACTGCTAAAGACTTGGGTATGTTTTAGTTCTGGCAGCAGCTGCTGAATAATTAGGGCCCAAAGGCCTTCATAAAGGTTGTAAGTCTTGTTTCTGTGGCTAACAAAATCTGCTTGAGTAATTTCCCTTTCACTATTGCGAGTATGGGGTTTTAACTCACTAGATGGCTGATTTTGTGGCATGTACATATTCCATGTGTTGGGGAAAATGACCTTCCAGGGCTCCGCTCTGGACTGCTTTAGAGCAATGATCATAAATCCTCACTAAAGGGAAACTGGCTCTTAGGTGAGGCAGTTTAGGGTTTGGGAGAAGAAGGGAAGGTGGATAGATGTAGATAAACGTATACACAGTGGTTCTGCAAAACTGGATTGTGACACCATGTGGAACAACACGGTGACAGTTGCCTAAAATACAAAATAAAAGAATAGGCTGAATTCCAATATAATTAAAATAGACATTTATTATTACAGATAAATGTTCTTCTGGGTTATATTAGATAATTTTCACACTTTTTAGATACATGTTTCCCACAAATAACCCTTTTCAATACTTCCCTTCTCTGAATTGTTAAGCCATGCTCTTTGTTTTACCATTCGTTGGGGAATTGTCTGTATGAATCCTGTCTTGTTCCATTGTCAAGAGTGTCTCCTTTTATCTGGATACAACATCTGGCATTAAGATGAGACTAAAGAGCCTATAGGGTTAGAGAAGAAATCACCTTGACTTCTGGTGGTAATGTTCACTTCTATGACTCGGGTAACATGATTAATTTATGTGAGCTACAGTTTGTTTACCTTTGAAATAGAAAGCAATTACCTATACATTTCTTATAGACCTCAAATGTAAGAATTTATGGGCAAGCTGAGCTCAAATGTATTTATCTATCATCTACCTATATATTTACATAATTCTTCCATGAATACTCCATCTGCCTATATACCCTTTTACTTTATTCTATCCTTGACAGGAAGAAGGTACATTGACACAGTGTAAACATTGAAGTTCCCATCTTTAAAAAGAATGTAAGGTATATTTACCCAAAAATTATGTGTTAGTTAACTTTGTATCACTGTGACCAAATGACTAGACAATAACAACTTAGACGAGGAAAATATTATTTTAGCTCCTGGTTTCAAAAGTTCAGTCCATTGTTAATCAACTTCATTGCTCTGGGCCTAAGATGAGGCAGAACATCATGGCAGAAGGAGATGATGGAGAAAAGTGCTCAGTTTGTGGTAGCCAGGAAAGGAAAAGAAAGAGAGAGGGTGAGGGTGTG
>NW_026012023.1:0-2792 GCF_001458135.2 Marmota marmota marmota | reverse complement strand
CTGCCATGTGCCTGGCCGTGGGGATGCATAGGGGAGACTGGCTGCAGGTCTTGAAGACAGGGTCCCCACCACCTCGACAGCACCTCCTGCATGTCCCAGATGCACACAGGATAGCTCACAGCAGTGGGACACCCTGCAAAGCAGAAGCAATCCAGGCCCATCGCCTCCTGCGTCCTTTGAGAAGCACGTCTTGGTGCTCAACACAGGACAGAGGAACCACTGCCAAATGAGAAGCAGGAGAAGCAGGTGAGCCTGCTAAGGCACAGCCAGGCACAGCCAGCCACAGCCAGCAGCCTCCAGGGCCAGGAAGGGGCCTCCCACCAGGCGCACTGGCCCCTGGTCAGCACATCCTGGGTTAGCGTCACACTGCCTCCAGAGCTCAGAGCTGTGAGTAGAAGGGACAAAGGCAGGCAGGACAGGAAGGAAGAAGCAGACATACATCTACACCTACCAGAGGTCCATGTCCCAGTTCTCACTCTGCAAACTCTAGGCCAGCCAAGGATCTGGGCAGTGCGGGTCTGTGTGCTGGGGACCTCTAATGGCTAGGCGCCCATTCTTTAGCTGCTTTGTCTGCCCCCAGCGCCCCTCCTGCTGGCTAGGCACCACAGCCAAGGACATTGGCCCAGCAGCCTGAGATGCTGAGGTCGTTGCGCCCCTCCCAGGGACCCACGTGCCGGCGCGGGGGCAGCAATTAAATTTGATTTGTAGCTGCATTAATTAATTGGCCTTAACATTTTCCAGAACAGTTAATATTAGAGTTTGGAAGAACAAACAATATTTTGTAATAATTAGTACCACTGAAATAGTACCATTAAAGAACAATCATTAGCCGCATTTCAAATTTATAGATATCACCTACCAAACCACAAATCAAATTAACATATTCCTGATTTGTTTTTTATTAGCTGTTAACTTTATACAGAATTCCTTGTTGAATTCCCTAATTGAATGTTGTTGAAAAGTTAAGATTAGTTGGCACGGATTTAGGATTTGTCATTGATTGTGCTTTCACAAAAGCTTGTGATAGCTGTTAATTTTATATATTTAAATGGGCTTTTGCATTATAATTTTAAAATATTTTGCTGAGAATATGTTTTATCAGTGTTCTTTCTGAAATACATATTTTCATTATAAAAGGTTCAGGTCGAAATAATTCAAATAATTTATGTAAGAATATGAATAAATGGAAACAGACATCCTAATAAATTTAAATGATATCTTCTACCCTAAAATTAAGATAAATGTTTAGGAATCCTTAACACCTTTACCTACAAACTAAAATGTTGATACACTTTAGACAAAAGCTATTAGATGCTGGGACAGCAACATAATTTAACTTAGACAAAGAGTTATTATTTTAGTTTTGTCATACATTTATAAAGATTGTGGTTCCACTTAACTTAAAATGTTATTTTGGATTTAATTTTTTGTTAGAAAAATTGATCTATGTTGAAAAGAAATTTTTTAAATGAGAATTTTTCTCATTCTTATAATCAAAGAAATCAATAAAGGTGGTCTGCCACTTACTCTCCCTCTTTGATCAGATTAGACTTTCTGTCTACTTTGATTAATAGATTCTTAAAATTAGATAAATTTTAAATCCAATGCTTTTGTACAAATATTTTTATGGCACCATGAAAAGAATCACAAATTCTGATTGTGTGTACAGTATTAAACAATCAAACAAGAAAATTGTTCAAAGTAGTTAATATAGCTCAGTTGTGTGAAGAGCCCTTATCTATATGTATGATAGGTTTTGAATAAAGCTACCCTAAGATGAACTGTGCTGTGGCAGAAATATAAAATCATCCTTGAAGATAAGTTGGTTTGAGTCTACAGAGCCAACTTTATTGCAGCATGAAAAACTCCTTTTTGCTTGGATCTGACAATATTAACCTGGCACTGGACATGATCACCAAAGGAAAAAGCATCCATTAAAAATGAGAGTAATGGTTAAACTGCTAAGAAGCCAGCACAACAACATGTCTTTGATAATTTCTTTTGACAGAAACATTGTACTTATCTTAAAGCCACACAAAGACATGAATGTAATCAATGGACCTGTTAAGCATTAACAATGCTTACCAATAATAAAATTCTATTTAAAGTCAAGATACATCTTAAAAATTACAATTCCAGAAAGAAAAAGGGCTACAACTCTATCTCAGTTATAAATAAAATTCTTTGCCATTTAAAAATTTTTGCATTTAATTTGAGTGAATAAAAAAGTCAGATATTTTTATAGAACAAGTAACCATTATTGATCTAGATGATTTTAGTTATATTTAAGGCCTACCCCTTCTTGGACACTGGTCATTGAGTCAAATTCTCTGGCTTCTTCTGGTGAATTAAGTGCAAAGCCCTCTCTAAGGCAAGGAAGGAGGAATAGATCTCTCAAAGGCATCTCTCAGTGGAAAAATCACTTCATACCAGCGTTACCACTGTAAAGTGCCAATAGGAAGAGAAGTTGTTCCCTACTTCTTTCTCTGACCTCTTCCCCATGAACTTGGATGCTTGGACAGAATCTGATTTCTCTCCCCATCACTATATGAGCAGGGTAAAAGGGTTTATGTAATCACATAAAGTAAAATTAAATTGGAAATAAATAATGGATATATGTTCCTCTCATAATAGCATAACACTGAAGAAGCAGGGTTGGTCATTAAGTCATAATTAAACACTAGCATACAAGCAGAAACATTATACTGTCATAAAACCACAATGTCAGATGAAAACCACAGAAATAGTTCCACTCAGTCATAGCATCCAGGAAATTCTTTTTAAAGGTGTTT
>NW_026012022.1:0-2792 GCF_001458135.2 Marmota marmota marmota | reverse complement strand
CTTTATTTATTTTTATGCAGTGCTAGGATCCAACCCAGTGCCTCACACATGCTAGGTGAACACTGTACCACTGAACTGCAACTCCAGCCCTGGAAGAAACATTTTCAAATCAAAACCCTGCCTTCCTAGGACAAAGGTTTGCTGATATACAGGATAGTTTGATTATGTCCTTAGTGTATTTATTCCTATGACTTTTGCAAAGTACCTGCATTCCTCCAAAGCAGATTTTAGAGATAAGAAATCTTCTTAGATTTCCTAAGGCATTAAGTTCTGTAAACCTTTGACTTCCCAGCCATAATCTTAGTCTTTATAACCTCAACAGAGCTTTCTGTGTTGGCTTTTTTTTTTTTTTACCTTTGAGAAGCAGGCTTATTGAAAGGATCATATTCATGTGTTTTCTGGTTGTAGACATCTAAGATGACTACAACCCATCTTCCTGTCTCCTTTAAAAGGCAATTATATTTAGAAGGAATCACAATTTCTATGTACAAATGTACAAAACCAGTGTAGCCTCTCCACATATAAATTCTCTGATTTCAGGAGTAACTCTTTACGTACATGCATGCATGGACACACACACACACACATACAGAATGAAGTCCCTACTAAATAGCACAGTAACATCTCTTTAATACAGTTTCTACTAGAATTGCCTAGGTTAGTCTATAGAGTTCATTCTCACATCCCTTTTTCCTCTTTAAATAGAATTTTAGTAAATAGGGCAGGGAAGCTTTAATGACTTGGTCACTGCCAGAAAGAAGTAAGCCTCATATTCTCCTGGATAGAGTTTTATATCATCTTGTGGCTTCTCTGTTTATCTTCAATCATGATCCTTATTTGCTGCATCATGTAGTATCTTACTATCACTTAATTCCCAAATTTATGGTTCATGATCTCATAGTCCGGACTTCTGGCTGTCAATGACTATTTTCACTTTGTTTTAGTCACCTGTGACCAAAATATCTGGCAAGAACAATTTAAAAAAAATGTTTATTTGGTACTCATGGTTTCAGAGGTCTCACTCCATAGATGGCTGAGTCCATTGCTCTGGGTGCAAGTGAGGCAGAACAGCACAGTGGAAGAGTATGGAAGAAGAAAGCCCATCAGGACATGGCAACTAGGAAGCTGAGAGAGCTCTTGTTCACCAAGGACAAAATATAAGCCTCAAAGGCACACCTCAGTGGCCCACCTCTTTCATCCACACCTTATTTACTTTCAGTTTCCGGTCAGTTAATCCCTATCATAGAATTAATGCACTGATTAGATTCAGGTTCTCATAACCCAATCATTTTACCTCTAAAATTTCTTGCATTATCTCACACATGAGCTTTTAGGGGACACTTCACATCCAAACCATAACACATTTATAGTTGGTCTATGTTTCTGATTCAGCAAGTGAATCAGACCCATAAGTTAGAATTGGCCCTCTGTCCCAGTAACTGCCCTGTAACACTCAGCTATAGGACTATTTTACCCCCAACTGTGTAGCTTCCTTTTGAAAACACTCTAAGGAGCATCCTCAAGTATTTCTTTCCTACTCTACATGCCCTCTGACTCATGGGCAAACTGTACTTCCTATCTATATGTAACCAAAATTTCTTTTTTTTCTATTGTAACTTCCCTCCAGATAAGGATAATGCCATTCCTTCAAATACTTTATTGTAAGAGAAAAACAAATAGCAAAATTCATCTGACCTTTTTATTCCTTTAATGATATCTAGATGATTCTAAAGCTTACCATATCTCTGAGTAAAGTACTAAAGATGTGAGAAAAAAACATGCTAATTTCCTTCCCCTGTTTTCCCTACAATTCCCCAGGTCTAGTTGGAAATGGGATTTGAATTTTCTACCTCTTACATGCCATGTTTTTACACAAACACCATGAACAACCTGCTACAAGCAGAAAGGGGAGGATACAAAACGCCACGACACCAAGCCAATTGACAGCCCCTTTTGGAAAATTTGTGCCACCGATGACATCATCAGCAAAGATACCCCGGCACTACTACAATTCACTGCACCAACAGATAGTTCACAATGCATACAAGTGATACATAGTCCAGGCAAGTTCTGCAAGCAGTTCAAAGCAGAGGAATCCATTAATATGTCCTTTTCCTCCCAAAGTAAATCGTCTCCTTGATCGAGCATCACTTGTTGAGTTACATTATTCATTGATGCATCAGTTTATACAGTTTGTTGTGATAGCTATCGCAGAAGCTGTTGTTTGGTTTTATCTTTGTCTTCACCGGCACTGGGATGAAGATAGGAATTCTGGCAGTGATGGCTAAAAAAAAATTATGTAACATTCCAGCAGGCACTAAAAAAAAAGCAATTTTCTAAACAATTTAGTATCCTGAATAGAATTAGATATAATGAACAGGAAAGGTGAAAGTAAACAAATAGATCTGTTAACCTCCTTTTTTGTTCACATTTTAAAACAATCCTCAACAGCTGTTTACCCAATTTAAATTAAACCATTTAAATCACGTGAATAATAAAAAAAAAATTGGATCCATTTTTTCATGAGCGCTCCTCGTATATGATATATGGACATACGCACATAGAGATATGCAACACAAAACACAAGTGTGCACACATAACACAACACATACAATACATAACATAATAGTAAAGGCCTTGTAGCTTTTTACAGGTGAAATCCCTATTGCAATGCTCAAAAACTCCACAGTCAAAAAATAAAACTGATCAGAAAAATATTAACCTAGGTCTGTATGAGCTCAAAAAACAAAACAAGACTTCATGATGTGGGAAAGGGCAATAATAAAATAGAT
>NW_026012021.1:0-2792 GCF_001458135.2 Marmota marmota marmota | reverse complement strand
AAAAAAAAAAAAAAAAAAAAAAAACTTTGATCCTGAAAAGACCAGGACTATGTCCTGAGTCTGTTATCAGCCAAATAAATGACTTTCCATAAGTGAATTGAGAAGCCTGAAGCCAGTAAAAATTTTCAAGAAATGTGGTTGACATAGGCAAATGGTGACTACAAAATACTTAAGTGAAAAAAATAATCAGGCAGAAAACTATTGTTTGTATCATAATCCAATGTTATGAAAACACTGATTTTATATATATGTGTGTGTATATATAATATATGCATTCATATACATATAAAAATGACTGAAAATGCAAATATTATTTTACTCCACAATACTTATTCAGTGCTCAGTACATTCAAGGTGCTTTTCCAGGTGCTAAGGATAGAACCGAATCATCCACCACAGTTCCTGCCCTCTTAAGGGTGAATGGTGATGCTGTCTTTGGATCATGGGTTACTGTATTTTGACCTAGAGTCTTACTGAAACTTTCAACATTTTACAAAATATTTTACTTTTTAAACAACAACAAAAAAAAAAAAACCTAAAAATATAAAATGATTTTTCAAAAATGGAAAAATTAATTTTAAAAGCAGGATGTTTAGGTAAGATGCAGTATGAACCTCATTTTTAAAAATCTTATTAATAAAGTCCAGGGAAACATCCCAATCTATTAAAGGTTAACTCTGCATGATGGATGCATTGGATTATTGATTTGGGTCATGTAAGCAGGGCTGGGGGTGGGGGTGGGGCCGAGGCGGTGAAATAAGGATATAGTAAATAAGAATTTAGGGGCACAGTCACCAAAACTATATAAAACTGGCTTTCTTCATTATACATTATTTGTCTTCAACAGTGAGAATGAATGATTATCATCAAGGATGAATATACTTATAACGCCAGGGCCAGTTGGGGAAAGGAAACAACTAGACCTTTCAGAGATGCCAAAATAAAAGGTATCTAGGCAGCCTCACAGGAGAATTGAAAATTTGAAAAACAAAAAGGTTTTGTTTCCTGATGGTGAATTTTCGCAAGGGCCCTCCCATAAGAGAGCAATCCAGCCCCAAAACCGGGTTGGCCTGGACACCGTAAGAACCGGCCTTTCTCCAGGAAAAAGTTCTGAGCCGCTTTTTCCAACGCGAGGGGCGGGCCACCAGGCGGGCCACGAGGCGGGCAGGCCACTACATAGCGCAGCACTGCCATCTGCAGGTCAGGGAGACAGAACGACACCAACCCAGGAAGAAAATCCATCTTTTCTGATGATTTTCGGTCGAAAACTCGGAGATCTAGGCTAAGGAAGCCAAGAAGAATGAGCTGGTACCAGCCAGAATGGCAGCCTCCCCAAGTCAGGCCTTCGGAATCCTAACAGTAACCGGAAGTTCCTGTGTCATCTAAAGCATACAGACCAGTGGGCGGGGCTTGCCTAGGATTGGCTAGATCTGGGCCTACCCATGTGGGCACCCTGTGAGGTTGCTGTCAGTCTCCCTCTGGGGAACACACGAACTGTCCTTCCCAATTCTGATGTTATTCAGCTAAGGGATGGGACTGATGATGTCCAGGACTTGCTGACCCCATTCTCCACATTCAAGACCTGCACCAGTTGGGTCATTCTCCTCCCACTCACCTAGCCTTTGAATGCACTTCTCATGTGTCACACTCACTGTCTTCTACTCAGTCCTCACCCCTCTGATCCTTCCTTGCGACGTCAGCGCCCACAAGGATGAACAGGCCACAGCCCAGAGCTTCTCTGTCCTCAGGGATATTCTCTGCCCTCCTAGGTTTCCCTACCCATGGTCATGCACTAGACGTCATCAGGGGAATCTAGGCCTGTCCATGATATCCATTTCTCACATTCCCTCCTCTGATCACGCACAGAACTACCTCCTGTTCTTCCAGCTCCCTCTCTAATGCCCCCTTTATGGACAACCTTCTTTTTTTTTTTATTAGTTGCTCAAGACAATACAATGATCTTGTCATATCATATATTGCCATTCACCAAGCCCGTCCTTACCCAGCTTACCCAGCTTACCCAGAGCAATTAATTCTCACCTTAATACACATCCCTTCTGCTCCTTTTTCCCTCCTTCCTAATCTCTTGGTAACATCCCTAAATGGACAAACTTTCTGAATCTTCCACATCTCTATTCCCTATTTTTTTTGTTCTAAATAGTTATATATGACAGTAGAATACATTTTGACATATCATACATAAATGGAGGATAACTTCTCATTCTTCTGATTGTACGTGATGTAGATATACACAGGTCATGTAATCAAATGCATATAGGGTCATAATGTCCAATTCATTCTACTATCCTTCCTTACCCCCATGCCCCTCCCCTCTCTTCACTCCCCTCTATCTAATCCAAAGTACCTCTATTCATCCATAGTGCCCCCCTTATCGTAAATTAGCATTCACAAATTAGAGAAAACATTAGGCCTTTGGTTCTTTGGGATTGGCTTGTTTTTCTTAGATATTCTCCAGCTCCATCCATTTGCCAGCAAATGCCATAACTTCATTCTTCTTTAAAGCTAATTAATATTCCGCTGTGTATATATACCACATTTTCTTTATGCATTCATCTGTTGAAGAACACATAGGTTGATTTCACAGTTTAGCTATTGTGAATTGAGCTGCTGTAAACATAGATGTGGCTGTATCACTGTAGTATGTTTGCAAATCACATACAAAAACATTAAAAAGATAGTGCACCATGATCAAGTGGGGTTCATCCCAGGGATGCAAAGTTGGCTCAACATACAGAAATCATTAAACATAATTCATCACATCAATAGATTTA
>NW_026012020.1:0-2792 GCF_001458135.2 Marmota marmota marmota | reverse complement strand
AAAAGGAGCCCAGTAGGAACAAAGACAACAGGAGGGCCAAAGGAGTGCACAGTGTGAAGTGCTGGAAGAAGGGGTTCTTATGGGATGCGGGTTAGGACCGCAGAAAGGAGTCCAGGCTAGAGACCTAGAGGAGGGCCCAGGCTAGGGGAGAGGAGGGAAGGGAGGGGCCCAGAAGGCAGGGTGTGCCCTAGGGTTCTGAGATGCATGGAAGACAAGGAGAGTGGGGAAGCGGCCCCAGCAAGGCCCACAGTTCAAGCCCAAGGAAGCACGGAGAAAGAAGGACCCCCAGAGGGTTAATAGTGGAGCCAGTCCAGGGAATGGAGAGCCAAGGGCCAGCACTGGGGCAAAGGGCTCAGAACAGTGGACAGTGATGGGGAAGGAAGGCAGGGAATCTATCAGGGTGGAGGCCCTGTGCCACTGCCAGGTGTCAGGGTTCCTGTTGCTTCCCCAAGGGCCTAGGGAGAGCAAGTAGCTCAGTCAAGGGCCAGGGTTCTGTTTCCTATAAAGTGCACTTGCCCCAATGAGGATCAAGGGCCAGGGACCAGGCCAAAGGGCCTAGCAAGGGAGAAGGGCCAGGAGGAGTGTGATATGAGGGCACAGTGGGGGGTTCCTGTGGGTGCAGAGAAAGGCAAGAGCCAGGACCCAATCAAGGAGCCCAGGTAAGGGACTGACCCCACCAAAAGGTATTAGGGACTCAAGGAGCAGGACGGTCTTACTCAAGGAAAAATCACTAGGGGAAAACGAGGTAGGATCGGCGCTAGGACGAGGAGAGAGAAAAGGGCACCGAGGGTATCGAGCTTGCGGGCCAAGTCAAGGGGCACCCATGTCAGACCCAACAGGAAGAGACACCACAGAAAGCAATGCAACCCAATTAAAGCAGTAAGGAGCTCAAGCTGTCAGCCAGGCCAGGGGTGAAGGGTCAGGGTGAGGAAGGGCTTGGTTGGCTTAGGGGCAGCTTGCAAGGCTAGAGGGCAAGAGAGGGAAGGGAGGGGACCGTCCAGGGCAAGGTCATCACTAGGCCCAAGACCACTGACAGTTGTCAAGTTTGGATGGCAAAGGGGGCCCATGCGACAGGCAGGGCTGTTTTGCCCATAGGGATCTTTCAGGGCTCAGAGGCCAGCCAATTTCACTCCTCTGCCAGGATCAAAGGAGGGCAATGTGAGGGATACCTTTGGTCCAGGATTGGAGGGGTGTCAATGGGGAGCCTGCAACCATTCGAGGAGAAAAGGCTATGGAGAAGCAGGGGGAAGGCAGGTTCCTGGCAATGACAAAATACCTCAGTACAAGGAGAACAGAGGGGAGAATCAGGAGGGGGCAAAGCAAGGGGCCTGAAATCAAGGAACAGAGACAGGGTCCTCATGAAGGGCGACCAGGGCCTCTAGCAAGGAGCCAGGCCCAACAATGGGGAGCCAAGTACTGGGTCCGGGTACTTGATCCTATGAAAATAGACAGGCCTGGGTAGGGAAGAAAAGGGAGCAGGGCTAGTGGGTGGCTCAGGGAGAGGAGGACTCAAGGCCCAGGTTGACTGCTGGGTGTCAGGATCGAGGAGCAGGGCATGGGCAGAGAGTCCAAATTCCCAGGCAAGGGGAATAGCTACATTTTCCCAAAGGGAGCCCACATTGCCAAATGCCGTTGCATTCCATTGGACCTGGTGAGCATCCTGGGAAAGAGATCTTGAAAAGGGGCTAGGGAGGGACAGGGACAACAGGAGGGATGCAAGGGAGTACAGTGTGAAAGGCCAGAGGAAGGGTGTTGATGGAGTTTGGGCCAGGACTCCAGAAGGGAGCCCAGGCTAGGGACCAACAGGAGGGCCCAGGCCAGGAAAGGGCAGGGAAGGTGAAACTTGGCAGGTGGGTGACAGTAGGGTTCTGAGGCTCAAGAAATACAAGGGGAGTAGTGTATTGGCCCAAGCAAGTGCCACAGTCCAAGCCCAAGTAAGCATGGAGCAAGATGGGACCCCAGAGGCTCAAGTTAGGAGGCAGGACAGGGAATGGATATCCAAGTCTCAGGGCTTGGGCAGGGGGTTCAGGACAGTGGACAAGACTTTGAAGGGATGGCAGCTGCCCCGCCAGGGGGCATGCAGTCTCCTGGCCCATGGCAACTGCCAGATGTCATGGTTTTCGGTGCAGTACCAAAGACCCAGAGACAGCAAGGGGCCCAGGCAAGGGACAGGATCCTTTTCCCATAAGGTGTTCTTACCCAGATGAGAATCCAGGGACAGGGGCCTGGCAAAGGAGGAATGGCAAGTGAAAGCAGCCAGGAGGAGGGCAATTGGATGTCAAGAGTGGGGGGTCTCGTTCGGTGTGTGGGGTGGCAATATCCAGGACCCAAGCCAGGCACCCAGGCAAAAGACGCATCTGACTGACCATGGATGAGTGACCCAAGGAGCAGGAGATGTGTAAGCATGAAGGGAAAGCACAAGGGGAATGGGAGGAAGGACTGCAGAAGGACTAGGAGTCAGAGAAAAGCACAATGGGCACCTAAGGGAGCACACTGGCAGTCCCAAGCAAGGGGTTCACATTTCAGACCCAAAAGGAATAGACTCCATGCTATGCCAAGTGACATGAGGAAAACTGTCAGGGGATCCTGTGACCACCAGGCTCAGGGACTGAGGCTCAAAAGGTCAGAATTAGGGAGGGCTGGGTTGGTGTTGGAGTAGCATGAATGGCCAGTTGATAGGGGAGAGAAGGGAATAGATCTCTCAGGGCTGGGTTGAAGTAGTCACATGTTAACTGCCAATTCTCAGGGTTCAGGCAGCAAATGGGACTCAGGCAAGAGGCAGGGCCATATTT
>NW_026012019.1:0-2792 GCF_001458135.2 Marmota marmota marmota | reverse complement strand
TATATAGAGAGAGAGAGAGAGAGAGAGAGAGAGAGAGAGAGAGACATATGGGGGGTATTTTCTCCTGTATCTTTGGAATATACTTCCAGAAGTAGGATATCAGGCTGGGGATATAATAATCAATAATATATGAGTGTACCTTTTACAGCCTCACTGACAGGTTATGTTGTCAATTTTTGGATTATTTCCTAATTGACAAGTTAGAGATAGTATCTTAGTGAAGTTTTAATTTGCATTTCTCTTACAATGAGTAAGGCTGAACATCTTTTCATGTTTTAGGATTATTCATGCTTCTGAGAACTGTGAGTTTCTAATTCTGGCCCATTTCTCCATAAAGTTTCAATTTTCTTCTTTTTTTCAGAAGATCTTATTATATTAGGACTATTAATCTTCTAACAGTAGAGTTTCATATTTTTTTCTCCAAGTTGTCATTTGTCTTCACAGATTGATTAGCTTTTATTTTTACCCAATATAAAAGTTTTACATATAAAAGTTGACTGAGTGAGTTTGCATAATAATGTGTATCAGTCTTTATCCTTATTGCCTTTGCATTTCGAGTCAGAGTAGAAAAGTTTAACACACTATCAGATTACAGAAGAAACCTTCATGTTTCCTTTCAGTATTTATATAAATTGTTTACATTTGTATCTCTTAAACATAGAGAATTTAGCTTAATGGATCATACAAGAATTAGATCTATCTTTATTTTATTATATAGCTACTAGTCATCTTAACAGCAATTAATAAAATTTCATTTTTTCCTTCCTACTGGAGATTGTGCTTTATACTGACATTCCATATGTAATGTTGGAAATATTTCTGAATTTGACTACATGTTATATTAAGACGTCTTTATTCATGAGACAACATTCTGTTTTAATTATAGAAGCTTCAAAATATATTTTAAAGTCAGAGTCAGTTCCCCTTCATTACTCCTATTTACCAGGGTTTGCCTAGTTTTTCTTTCTTTTCATGCTTTTTTCAAATAAATTTAATAATCCAATTGTCTGGGCCAGTCACAAAACATGATGGAGTTTTTGAAACTGCACTGAATTCATAAATTAACTGGGAAAGAAAAGACATTTTTATTGATGTTGAGACTTTAAATCCAAAACCATTGATATTCATTTCTGTTCTTTCAAATTTACTTTTATGCTTTCTAGTTTTCCTTATGTAGGTTTTGTACATTACTTGTTATATTTTCTATTTTGTCATTATCAGATTTAGATGAATAGATAGATTTAGCAATATTTAAAGTGTTAAGAAATTTAATGGCATTTTCACTGACAGTATAAGTTCATGTGCCTCGGGGCCTCTTACTTTCTGTGTTACAGTGTTCTATTCTGGAAAGCATGTTAACCAACCATAAATGCAATCGTTGCGGAATGCACATTGGTCAGCAACACAGTGACAAATATAAAACATTTTTGAGGCTTAGTACTTACCCTAGCTCTTATCAGAAGTGTCAAGATTTTTATTAGTAAGAAGATGAGAAACAGCATAATCTGTATGTATTTTTTCATTGTTCCTGTTTTTTTTTTCATTTATTCAAATGATCATCCATTGCATGTAGTAACCCTAAACAGTCTGAATATTTTTAAAAAAGAAATAACTTGGAATTTGAATAACTTAAGACTGGTAATTCTGACCAAATTAATTATGACTTTACTGTTATTTCGCCAAATAAATAAAATTTTCATTTGGAGAATGTGATCATTTCCTCATGATGTTTTATTTTGTTGTTGTTTGTTTGTTTCATTCTATACTAAACTTCTATTGCTCCTCTCCTGATTTTAATGGCTCAAAACAATTTGCAGAGGGGCTTCCTGGAAGCAGTCCAGTGAAAACAACCTAGAGAGCTATAGTTCTTCATTTAAAATGGGCTATTTAAGTTTAATTATCCTTTGGCTGGTCCTCCAGATGCCACATACATTCATCAGTACCACAGAGAGAGTACAACAAAATAAAGCTTTTTTTTTTCTTCTTCTTCTTAAGGATTTATTTCTAAACTTATCTTTTTCAGTTAAAAAATGTTGATTTTATGTCATGGTAGACTTTTCTCATTGTGCCCAATTCTTGATCATCCTAGCATCCACATTTCCTATCTTGGCCTCAATGTAAGTAGAATGAACTTTCTTACCCCTTGTCTTTGCATTGACTCATGTGACTTCCTGTAGTTTGTAGCATGTGAAATAAATGACAAAATACCGTTTCTGTACAAAGTTGGAATTTAAAAAGCCTCTTTTTTTTTTTTAATTTTTTATTGTTGGCTGTTCAAAACATTACATAATTCTTGATATATCATATTTCACACTTTGATTCAAGTGGGTTATGAGCTCCCATTTTTACCCCAAACACAGATTGCAGAATCACATCAGTTACACATCCATTGATTTACATATTGCCATACTAGTGTCTATTGTGTTCTGCTGCCTTTCCTATCCTCTACTATCCCCCCTCCCCTTCCCTCCCCTCGCCTCTTCTCTCTCTGCCCCCTCTACTGACATGCATTTGTCCCCCTTGTATTATTTTTCCCTTTCCCCTCACTTCCTCTTGTATCTACTTTTGTATAACTCTGAGGGTCTCCTTCCATTTCCATGCAATTTCCCTTCTCTCTCCCTTTCCCTCCCATCTCTCATCCCTATTTAATGTTAATCTTCTTCTCATGCTCTTCGACCCTACTCTGTTCTTAGTTACTCTCCTTATATCAAAGAAGACATTTGGCATTTGTTTTATAGGGATTGGCTAGCTTCACTTAGCATAATCTGCTCTAATGCCATCCATTTCCCTGT
>NW_026012018.1:0-2792 GCF_001458135.2 Marmota marmota marmota | reverse complement strand
TTAGGTTTAGGGTTAGTGTTAGGGTTAGGACTAAGGTTAGTGTTAGGGTTGATTTAGGGTTAGGATTAGGTGAAGGTTTAGGGTGAGGGTCAGAGTTTGGTTTAGTTTTAGGGAAAAAGTTAGGGTTAGTGTTAGTGATATGTTAGGGATAGGGTTAGAGTTAGTGTTAGAGATAGGGTTAGGATTAAGGTTAGGTTTAAATTTAGGGTTAGTGTTATGGTTAAGATTATGTTTAAGGTTAGGTTTAGGTTTAGTGTTAGGGTGAGGGTTAGGGTAAGGTTTAAGGTAAAATTTAGGATAAGGGTTAGGTTAAGGTTTATGTTTAAGGTTAGGGTTATGGTAAAAATTAGTATTAGTGTAGGTTTAGGTTAGGGTGAGTGTTAGGGTTAGGATTAATTTTAGTGTTAGGGTTAGGGTTAGGATTTGTCTTAGGGTTACGGTAAGAATTATGTTTAAGGATCCCATTACTGTTAGGATTAGAGTTAGAATTTGATTAGGGTTATCTGAGTTAGGGTTCAACATAGGGTTAGGTTTAGGCTTAATCTTATAATTAGATTTATGGTTCAGGTTAGGATATGGTTTACAATTAGGTTTAGGGTTAGGTTTAGAATTCATGTTAGGGTTAAATTGGTGTTAGGTTTTGTGTTAGGGTTAGGGTTAAGATTAGTTTTAGGCTTCGGGTTAGGGTTTGTGTTAGGGTTACCATTAGGGTTATGTTTAGAGTTATGTTTACGGTTTGGATTAGGTTTAAGTTTAGTGTTAATTTTAGGGTAGGTTTGGGTTTGGGTTAGGGTTAAGGTTAGTGTTAGGGTAAGGGTTAGGGTTATTTTTAGGTTTAGGTTTAGTGTTAGGTTTAGAGTTAGCATTAGGATTAGGGTTTGGTTAGGGTTAGGGTTCCTGTTTGCTTTAGGCTTAGGTTTAGTGTTAGGTTTATGTTTAGGTTTTGGGTTAGGGTTAGAATTAGTGTTAGTTTTAGGGTTAGTGTTTGTGTTAGCATTAGTGTTTGGGTTAGGATTATACATAGGTTTAGATTACCCCAACAATCTTCCAGCTGCCAGCTGATGATTGGTTCACAGCGGCTCCAGCAAACTTCTAGCTGCCAGCTGATTGGCTCCTTTCCGGTGATGCTCATTGGCTGTTTCCCCACTTTTTCAGACCATGGAGCTGCTCACTGGGGGACTTTTTTTGCCTCCGCCCACCTGACCCAGGCAATTGGCCTCAAGAGTGAGGGTGGGAGTTGAGAGGCTTGTGGAAAGCTGGTGGTGGCAGTTGGTCTCTGAGGGAATTCCTGAAGAACTCCTGTAGTGTGGTGTGTGTGTTCTAAAAATAAAGTAAGTTTCTGCTTGATAAGTGGCTCCTGGATTGTTCCCAGCCAGACTGTTGCATTTGGTGGCCTGTAGGGGGAACGACTTATGGTAATTGATAAGATAAACTGCTCACCCCTGAGGGCAAGGCGAGAGGATGGGTAGCCATTTTAAAATTCTTCTTTTGTTTTGTTTCACTTTTGTTTTAAGTTTCCTATCCCTGGAGATGTGTAAAATGGGAGAAAAACCGCTCACATCTGAGGAAAAACTATTAGATTCTGAGGAACAGATAGGCAGAAAGGATGGATGGACATTTCAGGAGGATAGAAAGGCTATTATAATGATTTTTTGTTGTTCCAATTTTGTTTCATTCTGTTTCAGTTTTGTTTGGCGTTATCTTGTTGGGTTGTATAATAGTTATAGTAGAAATATGGGATAAGAAATTAGTAAAAAACAAACCAAAAGAGTGTTAAGTAAATTGTTAGAAAAAGGAGGCATCTCAGTAAAATCAAGAACAGTCAGGGCATACGTTGATATAATACAAAAATGTAGCCCATGGCTTTTTAAGGAGGAGTTGTTAAATATATCACAATGGAACCATCATGTTGAAGATTTAAAAAGAATAGAAAAGAAAAGCACAGGGACTCTGCCAGGTGGCACATTGCCATTGTGGATGTTCATATCTTGTTTGCTTAGTCCAAAGCCTTCAGTTCAGACAATGGTAGAGGAAGGAGTAGACATATTGATTCAAGTAAAAGAGAAGGTCTCTCGAGCTAGTCAGACAGAGGAAAAGATTCAAGTAAAAGAGAAGGTCTCTCAAGTTATTCAGACAGAGGAAAAATTCAAGTAAAAGACAAGGTCTCTCAAGCTAGTCAGACAGAGGAAAAAACTTCAAGTAAAAGAGAAGGTCTCTCGAGTTAGTCAAACAGAAGAAGAAAGGATAGAGAAGAAAAATCCATAAGGGGAAATGTTACAACAGGAGACTGCTACTAACACCTTTCTATCACTAGAGGGCGTAAGTGTCCAACCAACAATGCCACCTCCATAGGTTGGGAGGCCCCCAACGCCCGCAGTTGATAGATGGGATCCTGAGACAGGACCTCAAATATTAACATCCCCTGTATTTGTGCAAGCAGGAGGGCAGCGAATTCACCATGCTTTAGATTTGAAAACAGTGGAGCAGCTAAAAGAGGCTGTAACAACCTATGGTCTTCAAGCACCCTTCACTGTAAGCATGGTCAAATGCATTACAGACTTGAACATGACATCAGCAGATTGGGCTATTATGTGTAAAGATGTGCTAAATGGAGGACAATACCTGCTATGGAAGGTTGTCAATGAGGAATTTTGCACAGAGACGACTAGGCAAAACGCAGCAGCCGATTATCCTCAGAGAAATCTAGATATTTTATTAGGAAAGGGATCTTATGAGGTTCAGCAGCAACAAATTGCATATGATCCTGCCATATACTCACAAATTGGTGCAGA
>NW_026012017.1:0-2792 GCF_001458135.2 Marmota marmota marmota | reverse complement strand
ATATATATATATATATATATATATATATATATATATATATATATATATATATATATTTGCATAGCATTAGAAGTGGGAAGTGAGATTTGACTTTTGTTTTTGATTCTGTTGTCATTTCCATATTTTTTTCCTTCTGTAGTTTACCAGTGTGAAAGGCTAGGTTGTGGCTTTATATCACATACCTAGATAATTTACAGCCTATCAATAAGATCACATTTAATCATGTAATAAGAGTCTGAGAGAATCCAAGGAGACTTCCAAGATATAAATGGAGCCCTGGACTAGAAACCAAGCAGCATGGCTCACTAGATGAATGTGGAAAAATGCTTATGTTCACAGAGAGCCTCAGTTTCTTCATTAATAAAAAAAAAAAGTAACTGTGGAAGCTATTTTGGAAAGCTTCTAGCTATAGTCTCTATTCTTTAGTTTAGTTTTATTAGTTGGTATTTTTTTACCTGGACCATTCTTTATAATGTCATTCTAATGAAGAATATTAGTTAGCATGCCAAATACCACTGGATTTTAAAAAATGTTTTTAAAAAATATCTTTTTTTAGATTGTCTTGGATGAACTGCTTAATTGAGCCATGTGTCAAATAATTTTCTATTCTCTTAAAACTCTCTGACCATCTGGTTGATGCATAGCTCCTGAAAAGTGCAGTCAGCTTGTTAATTTCCCTGAAGAAAAGGAATCAGGATATTGCAGTTAGGTAACTGGTAGGACTAAATGATTATAATCAACTTGATGTGACAATGTCATGAATAGGAGAAGTTAATTGCAAGTTTACCTAATGGATGTTTTACTTTTCAATTTTAGATATACAGATTGAGCTATAGATATCTACACATACATACATAGATTTGTATATATTAACATACCTACATATATCTATGAAATACATAGAGAAATAACCTCTAACAGTTAAAAACAATCAACATATTTCATTGTATTAACTTATTCATTAGTGGTTTTTTTGGTTCTGTTGTCATATCCATATATATATTCCTTCTGTAGTTTACCAGTGTGGAAGCTTTATATCACATACCTAGATAATTTACAGCCTATCAATAAGTTAACACTGAGTAATGTAAATAAGAGTCTGAGAGAATCCAAGGAGCCTCCCAGGATATGAATAGAGCCCTGGACTAGAAAACATGCAGCATGGCTCACTAGATTAATATGGATCTATGAAGAGGGTCAAAAGGTTTAATTGGTAGCTAAGAGAGAATATAATTTTTAATTTTTTTTAGTTGTAGATGGACACAATACCTTTATTTTGTTTATTTTTATGTGGTGCTGAGGATTGAACCCAGTGCCTCACATGTGCAAGGAAAACACTCTATCACTGAGCCACAACCCCAGCCCCAAGATAGAATATTTTTAATGAAGACTTTTAAGTAGAATGAATAGTATTGTGCCAATGTCAGTTTCCTGGTTTTGATAGTACGATGTAGTTATGCAATATTGAATTATCATTCAGAAAACCTAGATGAAATATATATGGGAGCTCTCTGTGTTATTTTTGCAATTTCTTTCCCTTTTTTCGTACTGGGAATTGAACCCAGGAGTGTTTTACCACTGAGCTATATCCCCAGTATTTTTAAAATTTTTTTTAAAAAATTTTAATTTTGAGACAGTGACTCACTAAGTTGCTGAGGATGACTCTGTCTCAGTCTCTGGAGTCACTGTGATTACAGACACATGCCATCACCCATTTACTTTTGCAACTTCTTATGAGTCTAAGACAGAATGTTTAAAAAGTCAAAATAGTTAGGATGATCTTCCTGCTTCCAACAGTAGTATTGGCATAAACAGTATCTGTGTTAAATGAGTATACTCTGTGCTTTTATCAAAAAAGTGTAATAATAATACTCCTATATATGCTGTGCAATTCCCACCACTCAGCTATAAAATATTAATATTTTCTGTTTTATCTGTTAATTAGTGAGAATACTTTATAATGGTAATAATGTTTTATGTAAAGTTGTTCAATATATAATGTGCATGCAGAATTATGCTGAGGAAGCAAGTCTACAGCTGGAGAATATTTACAAATTTAACACATTGATGAAACCAGCACCCAAATCAGGAAATAGAATATGACTAATATCCAGAGCTCCCCAATTTGGCCCACTGATGCCCTTTCCAATCCCTAACTGGGTCCTAACTCTACCAAGGGTAGCAGTAGCTTGACTTCTGGTACCACAGGTTCATATTGAGTATTTCTCACTTTGGCATGGAAAATTGCAAATGATTCTACTATTTTTTTGACTGGAGAAAATTGTGAGATCCTAATCTACCATCACAAAGACTGTACTATACCACTGGACTGGACTGTACCACTAGAGAGGTTCCCATTTTCATCCTGTGTACAAGATAGCTGCTATTAAGCTCTTTGCTGCTCACCTGTGCTTGGTGAGCTAAACTAAAGCAGAACTCAATACCACAGATTTTCGTTTTTAACTTAAATTTGTGACTGCAGCTTGTTGCAGCAATATAAAGTAATAGCTTTTATTCAGATAAAAGCGAGAGCTTGGCACATGCCTATAATCTTAATTTCTCAGGAGGCTGAGGTGATAGGATTGTAAGTTTGAGGCCAAGCCTGGGAAATTTAGTGAGATCATCTCAAAATAAAAAAATGAAATAAGAGCCCCACATGGTGGTACATGCTTGTAATCCCAGGGACTCAGGAGAATGAGGCAAGAGGTTGGCAAGGTCAAAGCCAGCCTCAGCAACTTAGTGAAGCCTTAAGCAACTGAGACCCTGCCTCAAGAAAAAAAAAAAAAAAGTAG
>NW_026012016.1:10933-15114 GCF_001458135.2 Marmota marmota marmota | reverse complement strand
CATAAATAAATAAATAAATAAATAAATAAATAAATAAATAAATAATAAATATCCATCAATATCTAAAAAAAAATTCTAAAAAACTAAGCTAGTTAAAAGTTAGACAATGAGGTTAATGGGTCATAATGTGAGGTTAAGCAATCTAGTCCACTGTTGTGTCCCAGGGCTGTAATAAAATTGAAATGAGTGTGAACTCAAATATAACCTATAAAAAAGAATTCAGACTTAAGGACTAAAAGTGACAGCCAACTAGAAAGTCATGGGCCAAGCCAATAGCCTTAGTACCCTCCCCAAACCTGTACAGCAGATTCCAACAAGTAGTTCCAAAGCTTTTTAATTAATGTTTGTTCAGCATGAACTATGATCATGCCTTTATCCAGAAGCCATAATTCCCCAGACTCAAGTGGAAAAGCATTCCACCGGTTATCCCCTCACATTATGGAGAGTTCCATCTTTTCTTCTCACATTCAAAACAAATTTTATTGCTTTCATTTTGGTCCTCTGACACCATCTGTGGATTTTATTATTTGGACCCATGAGACAAGAACTCAGACAGAAATCAGTGAGGACTGCCATAGCTTACATAGATTTCATTTGTCAGCAAAAGCAGCAAACTAAGCTGCATTCTCAAACTCTAATTTTGTTCCCATGGGCAAAAAGTGGATGGAAGGCAAGGTAGAAGCCAGGTCCTCTTTACCCATTTCTTTATAGATGAGGCAGCTTTCCTGGGATTTCTTTCCTTTAGCCCAGGACTGGAATCCCTGACCCACAGCAGGATAATTTGCAGCTGCCTGGGGCCAGGCTGAGAAGCAGTGCTAGGATTGTCAGCCCAGCACCTTTGAAAGGACTAAAATGTTCTTTTTTTAAAAAACCCTTTAGTCTGTGGTTCTGCTATCCTCACACATTACAGACAGTGCATTTTGTATCATCACATTAGTTTTTTTAACTGTTCAGACTCCTTATTATGCAACTGCATACATACCTGAACATACAGAATTTCTTTCATTACTTTATCTCCAACAGACCAATTTCAACTACATAATTGTACAATAACTCAAAAAACCATGCAAAGATCACATTGTTACAGAAAAATGTCATCTTTTTCTTAGACCATTTTGTATCTATAGGTGACCCATGCAGTCAAGATCTGTCCCAAGAAACTACCTGTAAGATTAATGCAGTAGCTGGTTATGGTGATGAATGCCTCTAATCCCAGCAGCTCAGGAGGCTTAGACAAGAGGATTGGGAGTTCAAAGCCAGCCTCAGCAACAGCAAGGTGTTAAACAACTCAGTAAGACCCTGACTCTCAAATACAAAATAGGGCTGGGGATGTGGCTCAGTGGTTGAGTGCCCCTGAGTTCAATCTCCAGCGCTCAAAAATAAATAAATAAATAAATAAATAAATAAATAAATAAACAAACAACCAATGTAGTATCGTCCATGTCCTGTCTTAAAGGGCCAGTGACAGATACAAACAAAAAATACCGAGACAGAGGGTCTGTGAACACAGAGGGAACTTACCAGATGGATAAGGTTTCAGGACTTTACTGCATTCAGTTTGCTTTTACTCAAAGTAGACCAAGATGGAGCAATCCACACAATTCAGAGAAGGAAACTGGGAGTTCCCGAAAACAAAAAGGGCTTTGCAGCTGCTGGGGTAGCCCATCAGTCACTCCCTTTACTCACAAGAATAGCTTCTCTGATTTGACCCAAGGCAAACACACCCAACTCCTAACTTTCCAGCAGTCAGCTGTCAACAATTTTGCCGAACACCCTCAGCATGGAAATAGGGTTGCTTGGAGTGCCAGGCCTGCCAAAAGCTGGAGTGGGGGCTGCACTTGGGTCCCATTTGTGTCACCAATTTTGTTACCATAAGCTTGGACCTTGCCCCTGATGCCAATCCAATAATGAGTACATGTTTTTGCAAAAACGGAAAAAGAAGGTTTAATGATTTGCTAGCAAAGAAGAACAAGGAACTCCTGCCCCAGAGGCCAGAATTCTGCTCATAAGGGAGAATAAAAGCTGTATTCCAAATGTTCCCTGAAGGGTGATTGTGATTCACTTGTTAATTTGGGAGATAGCCATTCCTTAGATTTTTGGGGCCATTCCCCAAGTGTGGTTTACTAGGTTCCTGTTTTCTGTGTGTTCTCAAATACAGATAAGTAGGTCTAGGATTAGTAAAAGTTAATCCTGTTCCATGCTCCCAGGTTAGGGAGATGGAAAGGGAGAAGAGGAAATGACAAACGTGTTCCTTTTGGAATAAGCAGATAAGACTATAGTCAAAAGGAGAAATGGACCACTGTTACAATTCTGTTATGGTATAGATCTAGAATGTCCCACAGAGTCTCATGTCCAGGTATTGAAATGTACTCAAAGCAGTATTGTTGAAGTTATTTATTTATTCTTGTTTAACAACCTCTTATCATTGTTGGATAGGTTTTGTAGAAAATATTGTTTTCCACATTGATTTTTCTTGGCGACAGTGTTAACAATCAGTTGAGTTATATGTGTTAGACTTCTTCAAGACTCTGTTGTATATCGTTGATCTATTTTTTTTTTAATTAATGTTCTTAAGGTGAATTCTGCAAGGTATTTTCAGCTGTGAATTTACTTTACATTTAATATTCTGACAATTCAGTTCATTCAAATTTGTTATATTTTTTTCCATTTGCTTTTTGCTATTCTAGATAACATTGCTATATTATTCTCCTACAGTTGACACTCTTGTTAACATCTTACATTAAAGTGCTATATTTATTACAATCGATGATTCAATATTTTGTATTGTCATTAGCCAAAATTCTTAGTTTTTATTACAGCTAATTCTTAGTGTTGAACATTCTATGAGTTTTGTATATCCATTTAATAACCTCTTAATTTTGCCTTTAATAGAATGCCATATAATTGGAATCAGAGTATGGAGTCTTTTCAGATTGGCTCCTTTAACTTTCTCATTTTCATTTAAGGTTGTTTCATGTCTTTTGTGGCTTAATAGTTCATTTGTGGATTACAGGAATGCACCACTGCGCCTGGCATCCATCTAATTTCTGAAGTGCATCTTGGCTGCTTTTGAATTTTGACAAAACATTCATGTACAAGATTTTGTGTAAGAATAAGTTCAACTAATTTGTATAAATAATAGATTACATGTTAAGAGCATATTTAATTTTATTAGAAAATGTCAAACTGTCATGTAAATTTCCTTTACCATTTTGCATTTCCACCAGCAGCAAAGAATGAGATTTCCTATTGTGCCACATTCTCTCCAGTGTTTTGTGTTATTAGTTTTGTTGAAATTAGCCATTCTACTAGAAATAGATGTGTAAGTTGTTTTATTTTGCAAGTTCATAGTGGCTTATGATTTTAGGCATCATTTTAAATACTTATTTGTCATTTGTATAACTTTTCTAGCATGATGTTCAAATACTTAGCCTCTTTTTATATCAATTGTCTGGTTTCTTACCAATGATTTTTTACAAACTATTTATATATTTTGAATACCAGTGTTTTAACAGATATGTTTCTAAAATATTTTCTGAAATTTGTTTCTTCTTATTCTATTAACTGTCTTTCTCAGAGCAAAGGGTTTTAATTTTAATGAAATTCAACTTATCAGTTCTTTCATGAACATTCACATTCTGGTGCACTTAAAATATTTTGTCATCGCAAAAACAAAGGAGGTTTAGATTTTCTCCTATATTAGCTGTAAGTGACTTATACCTTTGCATTTTATATTTGGACCCATAACTCATTATAATATTTTGTGAAAGTTTTAAGGACTGTGTATTTACTTTCTTTTTTTAAAATTTTTATTGTTGGTTGTTCAAAACATTACATAGTTCTTGATATATCATATTTCACACTTTGATTCAAGTGGGTTATGAACTCCCATTTTTACCCCATATACAGATTGCAGAATCACATCGGTTACACATCCACTGATTTACATATTGCCATGCTAGTGTCTCTTGTATTCTGCTGCCTTTCCTATCCTCTGCTATGCCCCCTCCCCTCCCCTCTTCTCTCTCTACCCTATCTACTGTAATTCATTTCTCCCCCTTGTATTATTTTTCCCTTACCCCTCACTTCCTCTTGTATGTAATTTTGTATAACCCTGAGGGTCTCCTTCCATTTCCATGCAATTTCCCTTCTCTCTCCCTTTCCCTCCCACCTCTCATCCC
>NW_026012016.1:0-3832 GCF_001458135.2 Marmota marmota marmota | reverse complement strand
CCGCTGGTCTCCTTCTCCAGGACGTGCGGTCTGCCTATCTTGCGGGCGGCAGCTGGCCTTTCCTCCAATTGGGGTGATGTGTCTACCACGCCGGCGGGCTGCTGGGCCTGTTCTGCTGGTCGGTCACAGGTCTGCCTCTTTACTTTCAATTAAACTATCTTTATAACACATATGTTTTATAAGATTTATAATGTTTACCATAGTTTTTTGTACAATTTGAAAATCTATTCTTTTAAAATACTTATATAATTATTGATATTTACATTTTGGTCTGTTGTTTTAATATTTGTTTTCTTTTCCTGGCAAATTTATACAGTTTCATAAAAAATATGATGATACTGTGTTTTAATATGTTCATTTTCTTAATTCTCAACTTCTATATATGGTTTTATGCTTACAATATGGTAATGTGTTGAAAAAACAAAGTAATTTTTTGATCAATCATATGTATATTTATGAAATTAAGAGGAAAAAGAGTCTGTTTACTGACATAACTAATTTTTTTAAGTTTTTTTTACATTAATATTTTTTGTTTATATCTGAAGATGTGGTTTCCATCTGGAATAACTACCCTTCAACCAGAAAAAAATTCCTGTTGAGTTTCTTGTTATGCTGTTCTGTGGATGATGAATTAGGTTTTAGTTTTCATTTTCTGAATATATCTGCATTTCATTTCTCTTATTGAAAATATGTTTGCTGAATACCGAGTCAAATAATTAGATTTTTTTTTCATTGAGCCCATTCAAAATCTGCTTCAATGACCTTGGTATCTCCTTTTTTATTTGAAGTAAAGTCATCATTGATATGCAGTGTTGCACTGCACATTTATGATATATCATTTTTGCTTAGATCATCTTAAGCTTCTCTTTTCATATTGGTTTCTAACAGTTGTAAGATAATTTATTTTGTTTATTTTATCTTCTTTAGGTTCTCAGAGCTTCTTGAATCTACATACACATGCACTTTTTAATTTTGAGATGTCTTTGCCTTTTATTACTTCAGATAGTATTTTCTGTTTCATTCTCTCACACTTCTTTTCTAGTATTCCCCGCAACTGTTATGTCCTTTAAATTCTTTCAGCCTTACTGAGATTGTATGGAGTCTGTCATACTATTTCAGTTGTTCTTAAATCAGCAAGAAATCAGGGCAAAATGTATACAAGATTTTTGAGACTATTCCTCCTCTGGAATGGCATTTTTCAGTATTTCCTCCTTACCTTTCAGTTACAATGGTAACATGAACCATATTCTCTGGATTCCTGAGAATCAGACAATGGAATACCATGTATGTTTTAGCTATGTTATGTGGAGTTGGCTAGATCCTGGCTCAAGTTTTCAAAAGAAGCAATTTTAAAAAATCAGAAACTGACTGGGTGCAGTGGAGGTAGGAGACTCATAACCTGGAGAACATCCTGTGCAATTTAGTGAGACACTGTCTCAAAGTGAAAATAAATAGTTGTGGATGTGCTTGCTTAGCTTTTAGTTACCTAGTTAATCAACAATTGGATTTGCTGCTAGAGGCATTTGCTTTGGACTGATATATAGTCTCCAAGTGGTCAGTGTTGTCATTGCAGTTGACATCTTCCTGTTTCTGACTGCATTAGTGGGCTAATTGGAGCTGAGAAACAGCATCAGGTGTTGCTATTTATTTTTTAAAAAATATATGATTAGTCCCCTCCTTGTATTTATTGTTCAGTTTTCTGTCTGTTGTGCTTGCTTAGCCTGGGATCAGGAGCAACAGTCAGCTTCTGGAGGGTGGTTGGAACAATACAGCAAGTGCTCAAAATGACATCCAGAGAAACTTAAACTGTTGTGAGTTCTGAAGTTTTAACCCAAATGACACCTATCTGCCAGCTGTGTTCAAAAGCAGCCACCAGTGCTTGCTGTGTGCTCCAATAATGGGAGAATATACTGGGGCGGTTTTAAGATTTTTGGGTGGCCTCAGCCTCTTTTTTCAGTTTCAGAGATCCTGGGTTTGGATGAACTACAAATATAGGAACCAGAAAGATCCTGTCACTAATCCTACTGCATTCCACTGATGAGAAAACAAGGAAGATCCTTCATATTATGATTATATTCACTTTCTCTAAATTAAGTTAGTTTATCCATTTAACAAAAGAAACAATATCTAGAAAATTACATTATCAACAATGGAATTATATATTTTTTTCTCATGTTTCTGTAGATGTTTTACTTAAAAACTGAAATTTATGGTCTCCTCTGGCCCTCAGGGGTACCTGTAATCTATTGTACTCAGTGTCTGGCATTGTCCACTCTGGCATTTCCTAGCATTTTACCTGTAGAAACTGTTTATGGCACCACTGTGTTGATCATTGTGAAACTAAGTACACATCTCACTGGAATATTTGTAAGTAACACTGTGCTGTGTATATAGCTCCTGATAGAAGGAGTTGAAGTTTATTAAATACAGGAAGCAAGAAATTATTTTATGTTCAATCAATAAGGGAAATCCAAATTCCCAAGATTTTTATCTTTAAGAAAACATATATTGTAGGGCTGGGGTTGTGGTTCAGCGGTGGAGCATTCGACTAGCACGTGCGGGGCCCTGGGTTCAATCCTCAGTACCACATAAAAATAAATAAATAAATAAAGGTATTCTGTGCAACTACAACTAAAAAGTGAATATTTTTTTAAAAAATGAAAATATATATTATAGTGAAAAGTGTTAATATAAAAGTGATAATTTATTTCTAGGAGTCTTTTATGATTACACAAAACTATTCTAGAAATAGCTAAGTCTTTATGGAATTATGCTGTAGTTTTTGATTTTTACATGTATGTGCAAAGGAAAAGTGGTATCATTAAATGTTTAATGTAGAATGCTTACCTTCATTGTTCAAAATAATTCAGAACATGTGTCTATATAATCTTTATTTTTAAAAATAATTTGAAGTCAAAGAGACTGCATTTTTTGAACAAGTTATAATGAATGCATTGGCCCATGTAGCAAAAAAGATATTTGATTGTCTTAAAAATTGCCAAATAACTTAAAAAAAATTTTAGTTGTTGATACACCTTTATTTTATTTATTTATATGTGGTGCTGAGGATTGAACCCAGTGTCTCACACATGCCAGGCAAGTGTGCTACCAATGAGCCCCAGCCCCAGCCCAAATTACTTTTTCATTACATTTCTCAATATTGTAATAGCACCTTGTCAAATAAAAGCATATTTGAGTGTGATATTTCCCATAATTTGAAATTGAAATGGTATCATAGTCCTGTATATTATGTTAAAAAAAGATGGAAACTTAAAAAAAAATAAAACAATATGTTGATTGAAAACCTTGACTAAAACTCAGTTCTTTCTTTTATTTATGTATTATTTATTTTCTTTTTTATTTGTTCTTTTTAGATATACATGACAGTAATGATAGTAGAGAGTATTTTGACATATTATAAATACATGGAGACAAACTTATTCTAATTAGGAACCCATTCTTGTTATTTGTACATGATGTTGAAAAAACCAGTTTTTTTTTTAATTACCATCAAATACAATTAATTTTTTATTCAGTTATAAGGGTTAGAATTAAATAAATATTAGGCATTTGTTTTATTTTTTCTGCTCTACCAATTTTTTGGAGATTTTTTTTATGTTACTGGGATTTAACCTATAGGCAATTTATCAAAAAGTCACATCCTTAGCCCTTTTTATTTTTATTTTGAGATAGGTTTCACTAAGTTGCTTAAGGCCTTGCTAAGTTGCTGAGGCTGCCCTTGAACTTGGTGATCTTCCTGTCTCAGCCTTTGGAGCTGCTGGGATTACAGGTATGTAGCACTGTGCCGAGTGCCAATCTTTGCTAGTATATA
>NW_026012015.1:0-2793 GCF_001458135.2 Marmota marmota marmota | reverse complement strand
AAAAAAAAAAAAAAAAAAAAAAAAAGAAGAAGAAGCTAAGGCTGGAGGGGCCATCCATCCTTAACTACCAGAGCAGAGGCATGACTTGACATAAACATCACTGAAGCAGCCCCAGTGACTGGAAAGTGCTCAGGCAGTGTGCCTATTAATCCTACCCTGTGACTTCATCATCATGATGTTTTTGCAGAATGCAAGTTGGAAATCTGGCTGTCTGTCAGGTTTTTGAAATGTGAATGCAGAGCGCTTCTTCAGTCAATTTTATAATGTGTTCTAGCCAATAGTTGCATGAGCAGCATTATGAAAATCATAACTGTCACCTGCATATGTTATAGAGTGAATAAAAAGTACCAGCACCAAAAACTTTAAAATCCAGCTCTAGGATACATTGCATTATTTGTTCATAACAAATATTTAATCAGCATCTACTTTGAGCCAGACAGTATTCTGACTGGTGGGACCTCCAGTAGGAAATGAAATAGATAAAGCCTGTCCTTGTAGATCCAATATTGTAGTAGGGATGGCAGACAATGAACAGAAACTGTATGATGATCAGTATATAGTCTCATGTATAGCAGCATATGAGATCTTTGTTAGGGAAGTAACTTGTTACAATTACAAAGGCTGCAGTTGTAATCAAGATAAGAGCAGATTCCCTTAAATGGTTGATTCGCTGAATGGATGAAGCCTCCAAACCCAAATTATGAGAGTCTCTGAAATAATATTGGTATTCTATTTTGGACTTATTGGGCTTACTGTTTGGAAAATGTAGACTTTTATTTTCCTATGTGTGTGTGTGTGTGTGTGTGTGTGTGTGTGTGTGTGTGTGTGAGAGAGAGAGAGAGAGAGAGAGAGAGAGAGAGAGGGAAACTCTACTTTTTGATGGATGTTTAATTTTTTTGAATTGTTGGCTATTAAAAATGATGCTACCATGAAACTTATATGTGTATCTTTATGCACATGTGTAGAAGTTTGGGGCATATATTTAAGAGTGAAATTGTTCTATCATAGAATCAGACCCTGAACTATTTGAACAATTTCAAAATATTTCCACTAATTTTTGTTCTTATTAGTAATAAATAAGAGTTCCCTTTAATTCACAAATTTGTCAATGTATAATTATCAAGATTTTAATTTTTTTGCACATCACTGTTGGCATATAGTGGTTTTCCTTTGTGGTTTTAAGTTACATCTTCCTAATTATAGAAACCCAATACTACTAAGTTATTTATTGAACATTTGGACTTTCTCCTGTGAAGTCCTTTGCTTTTAAATTATGCTCTTTTAAAAAATAGGAGCTATTTATATATTTTTTATATTATCAATTCAAAAATACAGGTATTGCAAGCATCCTTTATGGTTATACTGTCCCTTCCTTTATTGAATCTTTGCATGAACAAAATTTCTTATTTTTATTGTAATTAAATTCATTATTCATTATCTTTTTTGGAAAATGTTAGAATCTCAGACTGCAGTGGGAGACTCTCAGAACCACTACTCCTGGCTTTCTGCATGCCGAGTCCCACACTCAAGAGAGGGTGCTTCTTGTGGAGTGGGAAACATCTGGATATTTGGTGCTGCTTTCTTGTAACTTAGAACATCTACTGTATAATAGCAGGAAGAAATTGTGTAATAGCAGGAAGAAAGCCTGATGTTTCCATGCCTGATGTGAAACACCGTCCTCCTGTCTCCCTACAAAAAGATGCAGTTTTAACTGCTATCTTTTTTTCCCCCTTAATAAATCCTCCTTCTGAGGCCATAGATGTTTTGTAATTTTACCTTTCACTTTCAGCCTTTCTGTCTGGAATTGGTTTTTGTGTCTAATGAAAAATGGGGGCTGCAAGTTTAACATTATTTTTCCATAAAGATATCTATTGTACCATTACCATTTATTAAATAGAAAGTACAATTAGGGATCTTTTTGTCCATTTGATCCTAGTATTTGCTAAAATTATACTGAAACATACTGAAAGTGTGTCAAAATCTCTACTATGAATAAAAATGTCTTTTCCTCCTTATATTTCTATACATTTCCTTTTAGATTTTATTAAGTTCATAATTAAAATTATTGCATTTTCCTGGTTGATTGAAACTTGCAATGATTCTCCGTTGCTAGTACTGTGTTTTACTATCATTTCTGTTTTCAGAAGTTCCCTACAATGCTTTTATGTTTGTAGTTTATTTACACTTTTCTCATTTTCATACTTTTGCTTCTATTTTTCTATTCTTATTTTTGGAGACACATATAGCATATAGTTGCATTTTGCTTTTTTTCCAGTTTGACAAGTTTTATCTTTTACAGGTACTTTTTGTTCATTTATATTTAATATAATAGTCAATAAAATTGAGTTTATATATGCCCAAGTCTGAGCAGACTGCCTCAACAAAATCCATATGGCTTAAACAACAGAAGATCTGGGTGGCTGAAAAATCTGAGATAAAGGTGCTTGCAAATTGGGTTTCTGTTGAGTGTCCTCTTTGGGGCCTAAAAATGATCATCTAGCCGTATCCTCATATGGCAAAGATAACTGGTTTCTTTTTCTCTTTTTTAAGGCCATAATCCCATCAATGGAATCTACTTTGATGATCTCATCTGTACAATAGAATCTCAGAACCCTTTCAAATATCTTCACTGTGGGGGGTGAAGGCTCTAATGTACCAGTTTAGGAGAAACACAGCATTCAGTCCATGCAGTGAACATCACCTGTGTGGTGTTTCCAGATGCCCTTACTGTTCTGTGTTTTAGATGATTTTGATGGCCTTATTCTCCACAATACAAAAAAAAAAAAAAAAAGC
>NW_026012014.1:0-2793 GCF_001458135.2 Marmota marmota marmota | reverse complement strand
GTTTATGCAAATTATGGTCGCCATTACAAGATGGCGCTGGCTCCGCTGTGGTCTGTGACAAACAACTCCTTATTTGGGAGAGTTGGTGCATGACTTTTCATCACCCTATGAGAAAGCTCCACGTGGCTGCTTTGCATTGGGGCTTGAGATGCTTTATTAAGGCTGGGAGGGGCATCCGAGAGAGAGAAGAAGAACTATCAAGGGCCTGAAATAAACTGCTGAAAGAAGATTCCTGAGTGTTGCGTCTTCCTTGCGGGCAAGGGGGCGCAACAGAGAGGAAAGAAAGCAATGAGACCAGCCACTTCTGTCAGATCTCTGCTGCAGATCACTTGTGGGGAAAGAGCAATGCCATTTCAGCTTTTATTCTTATCTTTTGAACTTTATCTGCCTTGTAGACTTGATGCTGCCTCAGGGTAAAGCCATAGAGCTGCTTGTCTGAGCTCATTATCACCTTCTCTCTCAGCTCACCTCATCTGATTCTTTCTAAATACCTCTCACCCAGCTGCTTCTTAATAAACCTCACAGCCCCCTCTCCCTCCCTGTATCAACTCTCAGTCTTGCTCCCTCTCCCTCCTGTCTGCAGCTGGAACCTGGAAGATGAGGTCCCAGATTGAGAGGAATCTCAAAAGGAAGAATTACAGCTCAAGGACTTCCTTCCTTCCTGGCCCATGTCCTCCTTATCTCTTGGCCCAGAAGCTGGGGAGCCCACCATGGGGCCTGTAGCTTTCCCCTGGGCTGCTGAAACAGGGCAGGGTGGGAAGCCACTAGGTCCATTTGCAGTCTTCTCTCTGTGGGAGTCAGAGCTGCACTAAGCAGGAGGGAAGCCTTGCCAATGAGGATCTTATTCTTGATGCACTCAGGCATAAGAAAACTGAGTGGGTACTATTGAGCTGGAATATCCTTGGATGGGTGGCATTGAGATCATGCAATCTCTGATCCACAATCCTGAGAATTTTTACTCCTGGAGATTACTGATCTAGCACATTTAAGATGGTTGGACAGGGGCAGACTGAAAAACACTTTCCACAGAATTAGACCAGTTTGCTTAGCTTTATGCTTTGTCTTTAATTAGAAGAATTAGTCTCAGTGACACAACAAAATGAAATTGATGATTCAATGACAGCTAATCACTGGCAAGAAATGAAAGATGCCCTTACAATAAAGATTTATTTCATGTTATTTTTTCCCCAAGCACTCTTAACTGACTGAATAATATAGTAATGATAACTCTGATATTTCCATGTATACTTTTAAGAATTTATAAGGTAATCTGTCTTTTGATGAGCCTAGGGCAGTGAATGGTACAGCTAAAATAAAAGAGAGTAGAGGCTTAGCCCTACCAGGAGTTAAGATGGGTCTACTGGGGAACAGCCTTTGGAATTCAGAGACTTGGGAAGCAGATATAAGGAGGATAGACTCATGTTACAGAAGCAATCCCTGGATTATGACTAAATATTCATCAAGTCAGTGACAGGTGGCTGGGACGGGGATGAGGATATCAGGTACTACATGAGGTCAGAATAAGATGGTCTGCAGGGACTTGGATACAACCTCAGGAAGGAATCCCCACCAGAGTTGGAGAGAAGAGTGCAGCCCAGCTAGCTAAGGAGTGGGGGTGGGGGGAGCTACACCAACAGTGACTCCTGTAAGACCAGAGGGAATATGTGTATGTTCATGTGCATGATCTGTATGCATATTAATATGTGTGTTTGTGTCCCTATACCTGTGTTCGTATGTGTTTTTAGGGCATGGAAGGTGTGGAATGAAAACTCAGGCAGTAGCCCTAAAGGTCTTTCAGGTGTGGGTCCTATAAACATGGCGATGTCAGGATTTAGGGAGGGGAAATAAGGCTGCAGAAACAAAAACTCTGGCCCTTCTGAAGAAAGTCTCTCAGCCCCGATCAGGCAAGCTGTGGGTTACTCCTAGCAAACTGCTGACTTCCTCCTGGGTTATCCTCAGAAAGCTCACTTTAAAAATGTAAAATAAAAGCTGTAAAATGCCTTTATACAGCTTTTCTTGGTCCGTGTTCATCCTAGACACACACAGCATTTCCTCTATTCAGCTATGGTCAGCCAGTAATGAACAGCCCATCACCAGAATAACACAGTTGAGTTTCAGGTGTTAAAGGGAAGAACACTAACCTGTGATAGGATTGACCACTGAGGCCTGTGAAGTGCCAGCACAGGGTATGCTGTGGAGATTCAGTTTTCTGGCTAACAGCAAGGGACCTGGGTCCTGGACAACCATCTCCTCCAGATCAAATGGCACCAGTGTAGTGTGTGTGCCAGGAAAGCATCAGGGGATTTCCTCCATTTTGAGGGATGTTCACTGGGTTGCAGAAGACCTTTGTTCCTCAGAGTTTCTGTAAGTCAGTTCAGCCATTTTTTTTTTGTTGTTGTTTTTTTGTTTTTTGCATCGAGGGTTAGTGAATGAGGGTTCAAAGTCTCTTAGTTCAACATTTTGGTCATGTCTTTCTCTTTTTTTTTCATGGTTCTTCTATATTATTATTTTTTTAATTTATTTTTTATTTTTTATTGTTGGTTGTTCAAAACATTACAAATTTCTTGATATATCATATTTCACACTTTGATTCAAGTGGGTTATGAACTCCCATTTTTATCCCATATACAGATTGCAGAATTACATCAGTTACACATCCATTGATTTACATATTGCCATACTAGTGTCTGTTGTGTTCTGCTGCCTTTCCTATCCTCTACTATCCCCCTCCCCTCCTCTCCCCTCTTCTCTCTCTACCCCCTCTACTGTCATTCATTTCTCCCCCTTGTATTA
>NW_026012013.1:0-2793 GCF_001458135.2 Marmota marmota marmota | reverse complement strand
GGGTTAGGGCTAGGGTTATCATTAAGGTTAGGCTTAGGGTTAGGGTAATGAATAGGGTTAGATATATGTTTAGGGTTAGGGTTAGATTTTGGTTTTGGTTTAGGGTTAGGATTAGGGTTATGGTTATGTTTAGGTTTATGGTTAGGTTAAGGGTTTGAGTTAGGTTAGGGCTATACTGAGTGTTAAATTTAGGATTGTGTCTAGGGTCAGTTTTCTGGTTAGTTTACCCTAATACTAGACCTAGTCCTAACCCTAATCCTATAACTAGCCCAAATTGAAACCCTAATCCATACATTGTCTGTAAATTTAAAACTTACTCTAACTCCAACAAAAACCTAGCTCTAAACTGAGACCTAACCTTAGCGTTAACCCTTACACTAACTCTAACACTAGCCCTAACCCTAACCCTAAACATAGCCCTTACCCTAGCTCTTTCCCTATCCCTTACCATAAGTTAATCCTAACCTAATGCTAATACTAGTCTTAACCTTAATCCTTACTTTAACCCAAACCCTAAACCTATTACTAGTCCTAACCTTAGCCCTCATTCTAGCTCTAACCATAACCCAAACCTGACACTTATTCTGACCATAATGGTAACCATAGGTCTAAACCTGACCCTAACCTTAAACTGAACCATAAAACTAGCACTAGAAATAAACCTATACCTAACCCTAACCCTAACACTAGCCCTAACCCTAACCCTAACCCTAGCACTAATCCTATCCCTTACCCTAAGCCAAACCCTAACCTTAATGCTAACCCTAGTCCTAACCCTAATCCTTAGCCTAAAATAAATCCTAAGTTTATTACTAATCCTAATCCTAGCCATCATTCTAGTTATAACAATAACCCAAACACTAACCCTAACCCTGACCCTAACCATAAACCAAACTCTAACATTAGCCCTACCCATAAACCTATACCTAAACCTAAAGCTAACACTAGCCCTAGACATAAACCTAATCATAAATCTAGCCATATCTCTCACCAACAACCGAAAAAAATCCTAGCTCTAGCCCTAATGATAACCCTTAACCTAACCCAAACATTAACCCTACATCTAGACCTAACCAATCCCAATTGAAGCTCTATCCCTAACCCTAATCCTAATCCAAATACAGACCTTGACACTAACACCAACTTAGCTTTAAAACTGACCGTAACAAAACATAAACCTAACACTAGACCTAGCCATAACCCTAACCATAACCCTAGTCCTCATAAACCCATAGCCCTAACCCTACCTCTAAACCTAACACAAAATCTAGCCCTAAACCTAGGCCTAAACCTAGCCCTAAGCATAACCCTAACCCTAATCGTATCCCTCACACTAATCCTAACCCTCAACTTAGACCTAAAACTAGCTAAAACCATAAACCTAACTCTAAACATAACCCTAGCCCTATCCCTAAACCTAACGCTAACCCTAGCCCTAATCATAATGTTAATACTAGTCCTAATGCTATCTCTAAAATTATCCTTTACAATAAACCTAATCCTAAACCTAATGATAACCCTAGCTCTAATAACTAACCTAATCCTACACCTAACCCTAAACCTAACCCTCATCATAGCCCTAAACCTAGATCAAATCTTAAAATACACTCTAACTAACCCTAGCCCAAACCCTAACACTAACCCTAAACCTAAAACTACTCCTAACCCTAACTTGACATCTAATCCTCTCCATTAACCTAAATCTAAAGGTAACCTTAGCCCTAACCATAACTCTAACCCTAACCTTAACTGTAAATCTAACCCTAGACATAACACTAAACCTAACTCTCACCTTAGCACTAAACCTAGTTCAAAACCTAACCTAAAACCTAAACCTAACCCAAACACTAACCCTAGCCCTAGCCCTAACTCTAATCCTAACTCTAGCCCTAATCCTAACCAAAACGCTAGCCCTAACCCTAGCTCTAATGCTATCCATTACCCTAACAATAACCATAACACAAATGCTAACCCTAGGCCTAACCCTAACCCTATAACTAACCCTAACCATATATATTATCCTAATCTTAACCTGAATCCTAAACTTAAACCTATCCATTTCCCTAAACCTAACTCTAACCCAAACCCTAATTTGAGCCCTAACCCAAAACTTAACCTAACCCATAACTGAAACCTGAAGCTGATCTTAAAAATACACCTAATTCTAAACTTGATCCTTACCCTAAACCTAACCCTTATAAAAGACCTAGCCATGAAACTAACCCTATAACTACCCCTAGCCATAAAACTAAACCTGACATTATCCCTATCCCTAAAATTTTCGCAAAACCTAACAAAAGCCCTAGCTCTCATCCTAACACCAAATCTAGCCTTAATCCTAACCCAATCCTAACCCTATCCCTAAACATAATTCTAATCATCTTCCTAGCCCTAAACCTAGCTATAACCCCATCTCTTCCCCTAAACCTAACCCTAAACATAGCCCTAAAATTAGGCCTAACCCTAACACTAATCCTAGACCTATTCCTAGGACTAGTTTAGCCCTAACCCTAATCCTAAACCTAGCCTTAAGACTAAATCTAATTCTTGCCTAACCCTATTTCTAGTTCTAACCCTATCCCGTCCCATAACCTTAGCCTTAGTCCTAAAACATAACCGAGCTATAGCACTAACCCTAATCCTTAACTTAAACCCCAAATCCTAACCCTACATCTAGTCCTAAGCCTACCCCTAATTCAAGTCCTATCCCTAACCTAAAACTAACCCTAACCCTGACTCTGAACCTAACACTAATCATAGCTCAAAACATCACCCTAAACTTAATCCTAATTC
>NW_026012012.1:0-2793 GCF_001458135.2 Marmota marmota marmota | reverse complement strand
TAGGGTTGGTGCTAGCTGGTTGGAACTTCATATACTCAATCAGTTGTCTGTGGGCACTCTCTGGTTTCTTCCTTATAAAAGTAGCGATAAGCTGAAGCATGCAAAACAAGTTTATCCAAGTGCACATTAGGAGAAAACAGGGAAATATGCACGTAATGAAATACCTCCCCCAGTTATTTGGTCAGATTTCTTTGATACTGCACAGGATTCATCTGTTAGCTTGCCCCATTGGGCTCCTTTTTTTGGGGACTACTCTGATCAATGGTTTTCTAAACAGGTTAGGTTAGATTGTGTATTAGTTTAGGGATAGGTTTACAGCTAATATTTCGTTAGATTTAGTTTTGTTCAAATTTCTTTGATACTGAGCAGGATTCAACTTTTACCTAGCCTTACTATATTCTTTAGGTTTGGACCTCTTACTTCAAGGGTTTGCTCTCCTGAACAGTTTGTATTTTAAGTTTTCATTTATTTTGACCTATGCGTGTAAATGGAAATGGAGCTGGAAATCCAACAGGGTTGGTGCTATCTACTTCAATGCTCACACACTCTATCAGTTTTCTATGGGCATTCTCTGATTTATTCCTTGTAAAAGTAGCCCTAAGCTGAGGCATGCAAATCAACATTATGTGAGAGCACTTTAGGAGAAATCAGGGAAATATGCATGTACTGAACTACCTCTCCAATATTTGGTCAGACTTCTTTGATATTGTGAAAGATTCATCTGTTCACTTACCCAACTTGGCCACCCAAGTGTGGGACTTCTAGGATCAAAGGGACTTTAACAGGTTAAAGATAGTGTTAGGGTTAGTGTTAGGACTAGGATTAGACCTAGTGTTAAGATAAGAGTTACTTTGTTTTCAAATTTCTATGATACTGTGCAGGATTCATCTTTTTATATTTTGACTATACTCCAAATGTTTGGGCCTCCTACATAAAGGGTTTGCTTTCAGGAACAGTTTCAATTTTCAGGTTTCTCTTCTTTTTTACATGTAGGGGTCAATGTAATAAAGCTGGAAATCAAACAGTGTTTGGGCTATCTGCTTGAATCTTCACACAATCCATCAATTTTCAGTGAGCATAATCTGGTGTTTTCCATGGAAGTAGCCCTAAGATGAAGTAAAAAGTAACAGCTTTATCACTGGGTGCATTAGGAAAAAGCAGAATACACATGTAATGAAAGAGCTTCAAATTTTTTTGGTTGGATTAATTTGATACTGTACAGGATTCATCCTTGACCTAGCCTTAGTACGCTCCCCACGTTTTGGTCTTCAAGGTTTAATGGTTCAGTGTCAGGGACAGTTTGAATTTTTAGGTTTCACTTTATTAGTGCCTATAGGTGTGAATGCAATGGAGCTGGAAATCAAACAGTGTTGGTGCTATCTCCATGAAATTTCACACACTCAATCAGCCCTTGTGGGCACTCTTTGGTTTTTCTTTGTGAAAGTACATTAAGCTGAAGCATGAAATACAATTTATCCAAGAGCACTTTAAGGAAAAAAAAAAACAGGAAAATATGAATGTATTAAAATACCTCCCCCAATTTTCATCAAATTTCTTTGATACTGCACAAGATTTATCTGTTAAGTTGTGCCATTAGGCTCCCCAAGTTTGGGACTTCTATGATCATAGATACTCTAAACAGGTTAGAATTAGTTTAGGGTTGGGTTAGATACAGTGTTAGAGTGAGTTTTGTTCAAATTCATTTGATACTTGGCATAATTTGTCTTTTACCTTGCCTTAATATTTTCCCCAGTTTGGGGCCTTATCCCTTCAATGGTTGCTGTCAGGAACAGTTTGAATTTTAAGGTTTCCTTCATTTTTACCTATATGGGTAAATGGAAATGGAACTTGAAATCAAACAGGGTTGGTGCTCGCTGCTTAAAACTGCATACATTCAATCAGTTCTATGTGGGCACTCTGGTTTCTTCTTTGTGAACGTTTCCCAAAGCTGAAGCATGCAAAAACATCTTTATTCGAACGTACTGTTGGAGATAACAGGGAAAAATACATGTAGTGAACTACCTCCCCAAATTATTTGTTCAGATTTCTTTGACACTCTTTAAACCTAACAGAAAAACTAGCCCTAATCTGAGTTGTAACCCTAGATGTAAACATAAACATAAACCTAGCCCTAGCTGTAACCCTACCCCTAATCCTAGCCCTAACCCTAGCTTTAACTCTATCACTTACCCTAAGCTAATCCCTATATATAATGCTAACCTTAGTCCTAATCCTAATCCATAGCCTAATCCAAACCCTAACCCTATTACTAATCCTATCCCTAGCCCTCATTCTAGCTCTAACCCTAACTCGTATCATTACCCTAATACAAACCCTCAGTCTAAATCTGATCCTAACCTTAAACCAGACACTAAAACTAGCTCTACCATTAACCTTATACCTAAACCTAAGCCTAACACTAGCCCTAGACCTAAGCCTAATCCTCAATATAGCCATAATTCTAGACCTAGACCTAAAAACTCCCTGAGCCCTAGACCTAATGTAATTCTTAACCTAAAGTGAACACTAACCCTAACCCTAGACCTAAACCTAGTCCTAATTCTGGCTTTCACCCTAAACCTAACTCTAACCTGAACACTGACCTTAACACTAACACTAAAACTAGCTCTAAGCCTGAACCTAACCCAAAACCTAAAACTAACACTAGACATAGCCATAACCCTAACCCTAAAACTAGCTCTAAACAGAACCCTAGATCTTACATTACATATAGCCTTAACCCTGGGCCTAAACCTAACAAAAACCTAGCACAATTCTGAGGCCTAATCCTAC
>NW_026012011.1:0-2793 GCF_001458135.2 Marmota marmota marmota | reverse complement strand
GGTTTAGGGTTAGTGATAGGTTTGTTGTTAGGGTTAACATTAGGGTTAGCATCAGTGTTAGGTTTAGGGTTAGGATTAGGGTTATGGATAGAGTTAGGGTTAGTGTTAGGGTTTGTGTTAGGATTAGAGTTTGGGTTACAGTCAGTATTACAGTTAAGTTTAGGGTTACATTTAGGGTTAGGTTTAGGGTAGGGCTAGGCTTAGGGTTTGGGTTAGGGTTAGGTTTATGGTTAGTGTTGTTTTCGTGAACCCTAACCCTATCACAAGGGTAAGGGTTAGTGTTAGGGTTCACGATAGGGTTAGGGTTAGTTTTAGAGTTAGGGTTAGGGTTAGGTTTAGGTTTAGTGTTTCGTTTAGTGTTGGGTTTAGGGTTAGGGTTTGTGTTAGAGTTAGGGTTTGGGTTATCATTAGGTTTAGGGTTAGTTTTAGAGGTGGGTTTAGGGTTATTTTTAGGTTTAGTGTTAGAGTTAGTGTTAGGTTTAGGGTTATGGTTTGTATTAGGGTTAGGTTTCGGGTTAGCATTAGGGTTAGATTTGTGTTAGGATTATGGTTAGGGTTAGTATTTGGTTAGGGTTAATGTTAGTGTTATGGTCAGAGTGAGGGTTAGGTTTAGGTTTAGGGTTAGGCAAGGGTAAGAGTTCGAGTTAAGTTAGGGTTAGGTTTAGGGTTTGTGTTAGGGTTAGGGTTAAATTTAGGGTTTGTTTTAGGGTTATTTTTAGGATGTGGGTTAGTGTTAGTGTTATGGTTAGGGTTAGGTTTATGGTTCGCCTTAAGGTTAGGTTTGGGGTAAGTGTTAGGGTAAGGTGTAGGTTCATGGTTAAGGATAGGGTTAGTGGTACAGTTAGGGTTAGTGTATCTAGGTTGAAGCGTTCGTTTGCAGCACCACTTTGAAATTTTAGGTTTCACTTTGTTTTCCCCTATACAGATAGATGCAGTTTGTACACTAAATGAAACACGGTTTGTGCTAGCTGCTTGAAACTTGACACACTGAATTAGTTCTCAGTGTGCTCTCTATACTTTCTTCCCTCTTCAAGTAGCCTTAAGCAGAGGCACTTGTCAGTCAAGGAAAAAATCACTTTCATTTCAAAGCTTTTTCCAAGCTTCCACAGAACTCTGAGTTTACTGAAACCCCAGGAAATATTATTTAACTGATCTTGATGATACATGGCGGTAATGATCAATATTCCAGTCTCAATTAAACCCCCAAATTTTGTTCATCTAGGTTGAAGCGTTCGTTGGCAAGAACCCTTTGAAATTTAGGTTTCGTTTACCCCTATAGAGAGATGCAGTTGGAACTCTAAATCAAATACGGTATCTGCTAGCTGAGTGAATTTCCACATAATGAATTAGTTCTCAGTGCATTCTCTATCTTTGTTCCTTCTTACAGTAGCCCTAAGCAGAGGTAAAGAAAGAAAATTTTCATTGGAAAGCATTTGCAAAGCTTCCACAGAACTCCGAGTTTACTGAAATCTCAGCAAATATTTTTTCACCCGATCTTGTTGATACGCTGCAGGAATCATCAGTATCCATCAGCCCTTGGCTCCCCAAATTTCGTCCTTCTAGGTTAAAGCGTTCGTTTGCAGGAACACTTTGAAATGTTAGGTTTCACTTCCTTTTCCACTATAGGCATACTCCCATTTGGAACTGTAAATCAAACATGGTTTGTGCTAGCTGCTTGAAACTTGACAAACTGAATTAGTTCTCAGTATGCACTCAGTGTTCTGTTCCCTCTTACCGTAGCACAAAGCAGAGGCAAGGAAAGAACACTTTCATTTGAAACAGTTTGCCAAGTTTCCACAGAACTCTGAGTTTACTGAAATCTCAGCAATTTTTTTTTCACCAGATCTTGTTGATGCATTGCAGGAATCATAGGTACTCCAGTCACACTTGGCCCCCCAAACTTCGTTTTTCTAGGTTGAAGCGTTCATTTGCAGGAACACTGACATTTTACATTTCACTTCATTTTTCTCTATAGTGATAGATGCAGTTGGAACTCTAAATTAAGCATGGTTTGTGCAAGCTGCCTGAAACATGACACTCTCAATTACTTCTCAGAGCATTCTAACCTATGCTTTGTTCAATCTTGCAGTAGCCTTTAGCATAGGCACTTGTCAGTCAAGGAAAAATAACTTTCATTTAAGATAATTTGCGAAGCTTCCACATAACTCCAAGTTTATTGTAATATCAGAAAACATTTTTACACCCTATCTTTTTGATACATGTCAGGAATGTTCAGTATTGCAGTTGCACTTGGTTCCCCTCATTTTGTTCTTCTAGGTTGAAGCGTTCGTTTGCAGGAAAAGTTTGAATTTTTAAGATTCACTTCATTTTTCCCTATATGGATAGATGCATTTGGAACTCTCAATCAAACACGGTTTCTGCTACCCGCTTGAAATTTGACACACTGAATTAGTTCTCCCTGAACTCTCTGTGCATTGTTCCCCCTTGAAGTAGCCCTAAGCAGAGGAACTTGTCAGTCAAGGAAACATTACTTTCATTTGAATGTGTATGCCATGCTTCCACAGAACTCCGAGTTTCCTGAAATCATAACAAATGTTTTTTCACCTGATCTTGATGATATGTGGTGTTAAAAATCGGTACTCCAGTAGCACTGGGCCCCCCAGATTTTGTTCTTCTAGGTTCAAGCATTTCTTTGCAGGAGCAGTTTCAATTTTTATGTTTCTCTTCATTTTCTCCTATACAGATAGATGCAGTTGGACTCTAAATCAAACAAGGTTTGTGCTAGCTGCTTGAAAGTTGACACACTCAATTAGTTCTCAGTGCCCTCTCTAT
>NW_026012010.1:0-2793 GCF_001458135.2 Marmota marmota marmota | reverse complement strand
CTGTGAACCGTGAGAATAGGCCGGGCCACCCGCATTGCTGCTCCCCGGGCTGGCGCCTGCCTCCGGCGCTCCTCCTGGCCTTCCTCATTTTTTGTTGACTGGCCAGAGCAGGAGGCACCCGACAGTGCCCCGACCACATTCTGGCGGGTAATGGACAAGAGGCCAACACCAGGCCCGGGGAGGGGTTGGGTGGAACCCAGGAGCAGCATACGACTCTAGTGGCAGGCCGTGGGATGGAGCTAAGACAGGCGACGAGCATCCTCAGTGGGCTGCTAGGTAGGTCTCGCGTGGCAGCAAGAGCACAGCCGCCCCAGCTCAGGTTCCAAAACTGAAGTGCAACACACTGAGATAAGCAGGGGTCCTTAAAAGGAGCTAATGACTACAAAGGGATGCCTGGAACGTCCACCCACATAGAAAAGTGGCTTTATAAGCACCAGACAATTTCTCCATCAATGTCACTGTTGTTCCGATCACATTAGTCACCTGGGTGGCTGCATTTGAGGCTGCCTTTGCTCAGAACAGTTTTGGAATTTCCGTCAGGGCCTGTTTACCAGCTACACAAGTAAATCAGTCATTACGTGATCAACCTTATTTTTCAGCTCATACCATCATTTTTCTGTTCGATCACCCACGTTACTTGCTAGATTCATTCTGAATGGATTTTGCTTGTGTGTAGAAATGACATCCAACGATCAAAAGATGCTTTGAAAGAAGCAGCTCACTAGCGATGTAGTTCAGTGACAGAGTGCTTGCCTGGCATGTGGTGAGGCCCTGGTGTAGATCCCAGCACTGCAAAAGCAGAAAAAGAAAAAGAAAGAAAAACATTGCTGAAAAAGACTGCTCAGGTACAATGAGTCTCCTGGTTATAGTACCCAGCAGCATCTATTGAAACAGTCTTACCAAAATGCCAACCTGGTCTGCTGAACCTCTAGATGTAATAATCAATTTATAAGACCTAGAGAACAGAAAAACATGCTAAGTGACACCATGAGAAATGATCCTATTAGTTAGCTGTCACTGTAACAAAATAGCTGAGAAAATCAACTTAAGAAGAAAAGTTTATTTTGGTTCAGGGTATCAGAGGATTCAGTCCGTGGTCAGTTGGCTCTGTTATTTTGGGGACTGCAACAAGGCAGAATATTACAATCGACTGGAGCATGTGGTGGAGCAAAGTTGCTCATCTCAAAGTGACCAGGAAGCAAAAAAGAGAAGAAAGGGTTAGGGTCCCTATATACCCTCCAAAGGCACAGCCCCAGTCACCTGACTTCCTTCCACTAGGGGCCACCTCTTAAAGGTTCTGCCACCTTCCGTATTGCCAGAAGTTGGTGACCAGGCCTTTAGCCCATGAACCCTTGGAGGGAGGGGGGACATTCGAGATCCAAACTATTGCAAATCCAATAAATGGAGACCTTGGGAATTCAAAGCAGACATCCATCATCAATAAATTATTTTTTTAAATTTCTTTTTCAGTTGTTGATGGACCTTTATTTTATTCTTTTTATCTGTATGTGTTGCTGAGAATTAAACCCAGTGTGTCACACATGCGAGGCCAAGTGCTTTACCACTGAGCCACAACCCCAGCCCCCTTCTTCAATAAATTCTAAAGAATAAATGAGGAGAAAGTCCAATCTGTATATTAAAAAAGATTGGGGAGGGCTGGGATTGTGGCTCAGTGGTAGAGCGCTCACCTAGCACATGTGAGGCATTGGGTATAATCCTCAGCACCATGTAAAATTAAATAAAGGTATTGTGTTCACCTACAACTAAAATGTGTGTGTGTGTGTGTGTGTATAAGAGATTGGGGAGACCATCAAGCCGTACACTTAGATTTGTATTCTCTTTTTTTGTGTATACTATCCTTCAATTAAAAATTTTAAAGAAAACAGACTTGAATCATCCTCCAATTGCTACGTATGAACTTTATTTCCATCTTGTTTTGAACAAATAGTAAAAAAAAAAAATTAAACAAGAAAATGTAAACGCTATTTGAATACATTAGATTAGGAAATTATTACAAATTTTGAGGTGAGATAATGGAATTATGCCTAACGTCTCTAAAGAAGCCTTGGGCTGGAGGTATAGCTCAGTGGTAAAGTGCTTCCCTAGTATATGCAAGACTCTGGGTTTGATCTCCCCCCTCCCAAAATAAATAAGTAAATAATCCAGGCTGGGAATGTGGCTCAAGTGGTAGCCCACTCGCCTAGCATGCATGAGACACTGGGTTCGATTCTCAGCACCACATAAAAATAAAATGATGTTTGTCCACCTAAAACTAAAAAATAAATATTAAAAAAATAAGTAAATAATCCTTATCCTCAGGCATGGTAGTATGCATTTGTAATCCCAGCAACTCAGGAGGGTGAAGAAGGAGAATCACAAGTTCAAGGCCAGTCTCAGCAAATTAGCAACATCATGTCTCAGAAATGGCTGGGGATATGGCTCAGTGGTAGAGCTCCCCTGCGTTCTGTCCCCAACACCACCACCACCACCATCATCAACGTCCTTATCTTTTTTTTTTTTTTTAATTTATTTATTTTTTAGTTTTCGGCGGACACAACATCTTTGTTTGTATGTGGTGCTGAGGATCGAACCCGGGCCGCACGCATGCCAGGCGAGCGCGCTACCGCTTGAGCCACATCCCCAGCCCCCTTATCTTTTTTTTATATATATTTTTTAGTTGTTGATGGACCTTTATGTTATTTGCTTATTTATATGTGGTGCTAGGAATCAAACCAGTGCCTCACACATATGAGGCAAGCACTCTACCGCTGAGTGACAGCTCCAGCCCCAACA
>NW_026012009.1:0-2794 GCF_001458135.2 Marmota marmota marmota | reverse complement strand
CCCAGTTTATTCGTTCATCAGCAAATATTTGTCTAGCACCTATATTTTAGGCTTTGCATTTCAGGGCCTCGCATATATATTTTATTTAATTCTCACCAAAGTTCTGGAAATATATATTATGATTCTGATAATTTTAGATTCCCCCTGAGATGAAGAGTCTGAGTAGCAGAGATATTCTCTAACTTGCCTAACAAAGTTCATGTGTGGAGTAAGTAGGCCATACATGACCTCCTCCAATTCCATGCTCTAAACCACTCCTTCTTAATCTGATTTGCTTTTCTGTTCCCAAATAACTCAAGCTATAGACCTATGCTTTACATTATAGGTTCCAAGACTGCCCAACACATATTGAATATGAGGAGAAAATACATTGATACAAGAAGCATACCAATAATACCTTTATGAATTGAGACCAAAGAAATCCAAGAGGACATAATGTAATGATGTCTCATTATATAACATCACTTGAAAATAAAAGCTGGATATAAATGCATCCTTCCAAATACTTCAAACACCAGTGTTTTTATATTAACTGTTTTTAAATGGAAACCTTCTAACAGTCACTATGACCTGCCTTCGTATACAAGATGATCAATATAATCTAATCCACTCTTGAGAAGTCAGAATCAGTATCATAAAATAATTTTTGTTTTCTATACTATAGCAAAGTAATAAGATGTATTTACAGCAACTTATCCCCCAATCAAAAAGTCTGTGTCCTCTGTAACTCTGAACTGATGTCTTCAATTTAATTATTCTGGTAATATATGTGCCCTGGTAGTAACGTTTTAAAGTTTCCTGCTTCTAATTTTTTTGTATTGGAAAAACCAGATGTAAGCACATAATAAGTAAGAATATACCTAATTGGTCAACAGGATAAATGCAATAGCTCTATTTTGCTATCCAAGGGCCTTTTAATTTACTTGCAATGTTTTCTGCTTGTTCATTATTGTCAGTGGTGGTGGTTATTTTATGGAGGAGGATGGTACCACGTTAGAATTGCCAGAAATCTGATTCTTGATAAGTAGGATTTTTTTTTTACTTATATTTCAGCCTGGAAGTCATGATAAAAACAGTAAATGTTTTCTATTAGGCATTGTTCTCTTCTTTCTTCATGTTTCTGTCTTTTTAATTCATTAAACTGCAGGAAAGTGGGGACACACTAGGAAGGTGGTGGGTAAAATGAAGTTGCTATTAAAAAAAGAGATGTCAGACTTAAATTTCACAGTTATCATTTGTATATCGTCTCATCTTTCAATTAAAGGCTCTAGAAATCTGAGGCCAAAAGACACTATTGGTTTACATGGCTAACTAGAAGCAGGACTCAGAACTAGGTTTCTGGAAATTCATTTTCCTCTTCTTTCAATATTACTATTATTTGCATAATGAAGTCGTTGGGGATATTTGCCCCCCTTTGGAATGACAGTGCAATAAGGATCTATCATCATTACTTTACATCTTCAGATCCCACTAATGGCCTAACTTCTTGAAAAAAGAAAAAAAAATCCAAAGTATTATAAAGCATAAAAAACAAATGAAAGTTATTCTGTTTGATTTTTCTACTTATTTTTATGAGCTTTTAAATCACAAATGATAGTTGATCCAATGATGTTGAATAGTCTTCATATTTTTTAGTTTAAACCATTATGTTCTTTCTGTGCATTAAAATTATAGGTCTATGAACTGTGAAATGTGGGATTAAGCTTGATATTGGTCTCTTTGATAAATCATTTGCTCACGCTAGGCAGAGTTATTGAGCAACACTAGGCTTCCTGGCACTGTCCTAGAGATTTGAGATATGTCCGCAAACAAAAGGCAAAAGTCCCCATTTTGGTAGAGTTTAAGTTCTTGCAGAGAAAACAACAATAGGTAATAAGTATGTTTTAGTCAGATTTTTTATAGCTATGACCAAAAGATTTGACAAGAACAATTTTATTGGAGGAAAAGTTTATTTGATCCAATGTTTCAGAGGTCTCAGTCCATAGAGGGCCAACTCCATAGCTCAGAGTCTGAGGTGAGGCAGAACATCATGGCAGAGGGTGTGATAGAGGAAAAAAACTCAGGACATGGCAATCAGGAAGTAGAGAGAACTCTTTTCACCAGGTACAAAATATAAACCTTAAAGATACAGTCCCAGTGACCTATCTCCCCCGACCACACACTTCCTGCCTATAGTTACAACCACCCAGTTTATCCATATCAGTGGATTAATCCACTAATCAAGTTAAGGTTCTCATAATGCAATCATTTCATCTCTGAAAATTCTTGTATTATCTAACACATGAGCTTTTAGAAGACACCTCATATTCAAACCATAACAAAGTGTAACATCCATTAAATTTTATAACACATTGAAAGTATCGTGAAAAAAAGGAAAAGAAAAAGTAAACATCGGTGAATGAAAAATGCTGCAAGGACAGGATGGGCAGGAGAGGCCTTGTGCATGTTTTGTGGTACCCATAACTAGTTCTGCCTATATGAATACTGAATTGCCTCTAACTTTTTCATGTATGTGAGTAAAATCCTCTTAGCTATATGCAAGACTCCTGTATCATAGACTGCTTATTAGTCCCCATAAAACTTAGTACAGTGCCAACCACATGGTAGGAGTTCTATAAGTACTTGGTGTTTTACAGGATGTCTTTCCTATCTGATGGATATTCTCACTTAACACTATTTTTTTTTAATTTGGCTTTTAGAAGTGACACATTAAATGAATTTCAACTTAAAAGTTTAGCTTGTTTGTATTAGCTTTTAAGCTTAAAGTTAAAGCATTTGGGGAGTAAGTTTTATC
>NW_026012008.1:0-2794 GCF_001458135.2 Marmota marmota marmota | reverse complement strand
CCCTAACACTAACCCTAAACCTAACCTTAAATTAAATCCTAACCCTAATCCTAACAAAACCCTAACCATAACCATCACACTAAAACTAACCCTAAATTCAACCCTAACTTTAAAACTAACACTAACCCTATTTCTAACCCTTTGGCTAACACTAACCATAACCCTAAAACTAACACTAACACTAACCCTAAACCTAACCCTATCCCTAACCATAACACTAACCAAAACCCTAACTCTAATACTAAATCTAAACCTATCACTAACCCTAAAATTATCCTTAATCCTAATCCTAACACTAACTCAAACACTAACACCAAACCTAAACCTAAACCTAAACCTAACACTCATGCTAAACCTAACCCTAACATGAACCCTAACCCTAACCCTAAAACTTACCCTAACTGTAGACATAACCCTAACACTAACCCTAGTCCTAACACTAAAATTATACATAACCCTAACCCTTACACTAAACATAACCATTAACCTAATCCTAACACTACCCCTAACACTAACTCTAACACAAATTTTAACACTAACACTAACCCTAAATAAAAACCTAATCCTAACCGTAACCCTAGCCCTAACCTTAACCCAAACCAAATCATCACTCAAACCCTAACCCTAACCCTAACACTAAACCTAACCTTAACGTGTACTCTGACACTAAACCTAACCCAACCCCTAACACTAACCCTAACCCTAACCCTAACATTAACCATAACACTAACCCTAAACCTAACCTTAACCCTAACATTAATCCTAACTCTAACTCTAAACCTAACACTATGATGAACCTTAACCCTAACCAGAACACTAATGCTAACCCTAACCCTAACCCTAAACCTAATCCTAACACTAATTCTAAACCTATCACTAACCATAAACTTAACACTAATCCTTCCACTAACACTAACCCTCAGTCTAACCCTAGCAGAAAACCTAACACTAACCCTAACTGTAACACTAACCCTAATGCAAACCCTAACATTAACACTAATCCCAACAATAACTCTAATCCTTAAGGTAATCCTAAAACTAACACTAACCATAACCTTAATCCTAATACAAACTTTAACCCTAACCCTAACACTAATCCTAACCACAACACTAACCCTAACACTAATTATAACCCCAACACAAACAATAACCCTAAACCTAACAGTAACCCTAACCCATACACTAAAACTAACACTAATTTTAACCATAATCCTAATCCTAACCCTAAAACTTACTCTAACCTTGATTCTAACCCTAACAATAACGTTAAACCTAACCCTAACCCTAACACTAACCCTAGCCCTAACCCTAACTGAAATTCTAACTTCAACCCTAACCCTAATCCTAACCATAACACAAACCCTAACCCTAAGCATACCAGAAACCTAACCCTAACCAAAACCTAACACTAACACAAACCCTTAATCTATCCTTAATACTAACCCTAAACCTATCCCTAACACTAACCATACCCTAATCTTAACCCTAATGGTAAGAAAATCCTTAACCCTAAACCTATCAATAACACTAACCCTAAAACCATCCCTAACCCTAACACTAAACTTAACACTAATCTTAACCCAACACTAACAATAACCCTAACCCGAACCGTAAACATAACCCAAACACAAACACTAAACCCAATCATAATCCTAACCCTAACACTAACTCTTACCCTAATCCTAACCCTAACCTAACACTAACCCTAAGCCTCACCTTAACCCTAACCCTAACACTAACACTAATTCTAACCCTAATTCTAAAACTGTCCCTAAACCTAACTCTAACACTTTCCCAAACACTAATCCTACCCCTAAGCATAACTCTAACCCTAACCCTAACCCTAAACCTAACATAACTCTAACTCTCATTCTAAACCTTATTGTAACCCAAACTATAACACTAACCATAACCCCAACACAAACCCTAACCCTAAACCTAACACTAACCCTAACACTAAACCTAACCATACCTCTAACACTAAAACTAACACTAATTGTAACCATAACCCTAACTCTAACCCTAACCCTAAAACTTATATTAACCCTAATTCTAACCCTAACCCTAACATTAAACCTAAACCTAATTCTAATACTAACCCTAACCCTAAACCTAACCAAAATTTTAACCCCTACCCTAACCCTAACTCTAACCCTAACTGTAACAAAAAACCTAACCCGAACCCTAACCATAACCAAAACCTGACCCTAGCCAAAACCTAACCTAACACTAACCCAAACACTTACCCTATCCCTAACACTAACCATAACCTTAAACTTATCCCTATCACTAACCTCACCCTATCCTTAAACCTAACCATTAGAAATACCTTAACCCTTAACATAACAATAATATTAACCTTAAAATTCTCCCTATCTCTAACACTAATCCTAACCCTAAACTTAACTCAAACACTAACAATAACACTAACACTAACCCTAACCTAACCCAAACACAAATTCTAAACCTAACCCTAACCCTAACCCTAACCCTAACTCTATCCCTAACCCTAACCCTACCCTAACACTAACCCAGAGCCTCAATTTAACTCTAACCCTAACACTAACCCTAAACCTAATTCTAACACTATCCCTAAGCCTAAACCTAATACTAACCCCAAAACTAATCCCAACACTAACTGTAACCCTAAACGTAACCTTAACCCTAATCATAAACCTAACCCTAAACCTCACACCAACACTAATCTTAAACCTAACACGAACCTTAACCCTAACCCTAACCCTAACGCTAACGCATACCCTCAAACTAACCATAAACCTAACACTAAACCTAT
>NW_026012007.1:0-2794 GCF_001458135.2 Marmota marmota marmota | reverse complement strand
CTAACTCTAACCCTAACACTTGCTCTAACACTAGCCCTAACCCTAACCCTAACCTGATTAGAGAACCTTTGATCACAGAAGTTCCAAACTTGTGGAGACTAGTGGGGCAAGCGAACAGATGAATCCTGTGAAGTATGAAAGAAATCTAACCAAATGACTGGGGGACGTAGATCAGTACATGAATATTTTCCTGTTGTCTACTAAAGTGCTCTCAGATAAAGATTTTTTTTTTATTTTTATTGTTTTGCATGCTTCAGCTTTGGGATACTTTCACAAGGAAGGAATCAGAGAATACCGATAGGGAATTGATTGAGTATGTGAAGTGTCAAACAGCTAGCACCAACACTTTTTGATTTTGAGCTCCATTTCCATTTACCCATAGAGATCAAAATGAAGTGAACCCTTAAAATATACAGTGTTCCTGACAGTGAACACTTGAACTGAGAAGGTCCAAAACTGGGGAACTTAACAAGGGTAATTAAAAGATGAATATTGCCCAGTATCAAATAAATTTGAACAAATATAACTGTAACTCTAATGCTAGATTTGACTCTATCCCCAACACTAATGCTAAGCTGTTTAGAAAACTTATGATCATAGATGTCCCAAAATTGGGGACCCTAGTGGGTCAAGCTAGTAGATGAATCCTCCACAGTATCAAAGAAATATTACCAAATAATTGGGGAAGGTATTTCAATATGTTTATATTTCCCTCTTTCTCCTAAAGTGCTCTCGGATAAACTTGCTTTTCATACTTCAGCTTAGAGCTATATTCACAAGGAATAAACCAGAGAGTGCCCACAGAGAACTGATTGAGTGTGTGAAGTTTGAAGCAGCTAGCACCAACCCTGTTTGATTTCTAGCTCCAATTCCATTTAGGTCAAAATGAAGTGAAACCTTAAAATAGAAACTGTTCCTGAAAGTGAGCCATTGAATCTTGAAGGCCCAAACTTGGGGAGCCTACTAAGGATGGGTCAAGGATGAATCTGGTACAGTATCAAAGTAATCTGACCAAAAAAATTTGAAGCTCTTTCAGTACATGTGTATTCATCTTGCTCCTAAATCACTCAGAGATAAAGCTGTTTCTTTGTACTTCAACGTAGGGATACTTCACAGGAAACAAACCAGACAATCCTCACTGAGAACTGATTGAGTGTGTGATGATTCAAGCAGCTAGTCCAAACCCTGTTTGATTTCCAGCTTCATTTCCATTCACCCCTACAGGGCAAAAATAATAAAAACATGAAAAATGAAACTGTTCCTGAAAGCAAACCATTTATGTAGGAGACCCAAACATTTGGAGTACAGTCAAAATAGGAAAAAGATGAATCCTGCACAGTATCATAGAAATTTGAAAACAAAACTAACTCTAACCCTAACACTAGGTCTAATCCTAGTCCTAACACTAACCCTAACACTAACCTTAACCTGTTTAGTGTCCCTTTGATCCTAGAAGTCCCACACTTGTGGAGCCAAGTGGGGCAGGCTAACAGATGAAGCTTTCACAGTATCAAAGAAATCTGACCAAATAATAGGGGAGGTAGTTCAGCACATGTATATTTCTTTTTTTTAAGAGAGAGAGAGAGAGAGAGAGAGAATTTAAATATTTATTGTTTCAGTTTTCGGAGGACACAACATCTTTGTTTGTATGTGGTGCTGAGGATCGAACCCGGGCCACACGCATGCCAGGCGAGCGCGCTACCACTTGAGCCACATCCCCAGCACCAGCACATGTATATTTCCATTTTCTCCTAAAGTGCTCTCACATAAAGTTGCTTTGCATGCTTCCACTTAGGGCTACTTTCACAAAGAATAAACCAGAGAATGCCCATAGAGAACTGATTGAGTGTGCCCACTGAGAACTGATTTGTGAAGTTTCAAGCACCTATTACCAACCCTGTTTGATTTCCAGCTCAATTTTCATTCACATCAATAAGCTATAATGAAGGACAATCTTAAAATACAAACTATTCCTGACAGCGAACCATTGAACCAAGAAGGCCCAAACCTGTGGAGCATAGTAAGGCTAAGTAAAAGATGAATCTTGCCCAATATCATAGAAATTTGAAGAAAACTAGGGCCACGCTGGAGCTCTCTGTGCAGATGGAAGTCTCGGCTTTGTGGTTGCTCTCCACTCAGTTGGAAGTCGGAAGTCTCGGCCGCGCATGAGCTCTCTGAAAAGATGGAAGTCTCGGCTGTGCATGTGCTCTCAGCTCAGACGGAAGACTCAGCAGCGTGTGACCTCTCGGTGCAGAGGGAAGTCTTGGCTGTGGGTCCACTCCTGTCTCAGAAGTCTTGGCCATGGAGGCACTCTCGGCGCAGAGGATAGGTGGCACAGAACACAGAGGCTTTGCTTGTGGGTCACCAGGCCAAGCTCTGGACACGGCCAAAGGTCACTCCAGAACCACCCACCTCACCAAACACCCTACACAGGTAACACATGGCATCCTCTTGGAAAACCTTGCTCGCCATCTATTAGTGGCCATGGCTACCAGCTCAGTTCTGCAGCTGCTCAGGTACATGGTTTCCAACTCCCCTACCTCCAGCTGTGATAACTCAAGATTTTTCTCACAATCTTATTTTTGGGAGGGTGTAGCTATCAATGCAGAACATCAACTGTACAGGTACCTGGTTTCCAACTCAGAGACTAAGAGTAGGGAGACTCCAGGTAGAACCTCAAGCCCTCTCAAACTGGCTACCTCCACCACCCTTAGCACAGAGACTCAAGCTAGGAATAGACAACTCCACCTACTGGAAGAAAACAGAGTTCTGAGAGACTTTTCTATTCTCCCTC
>NW_026012006.1:0-2794 GCF_001458135.2 Marmota marmota marmota | reverse complement strand
CCCTAGCCCTAAACTTAACTCTAACTGTATCCATTGCCGTAAACATAACCCTTTCCCTAATGCTAACCCTAGGCCTAACCCTACACCTATCACTAACCCCAACCCTCTAAATTACCCTAAACCTAACCTGAAACCTAAATCTAACCCTATCATTACCCTAAACGTAAACCTAATGCTAATTTGATCCCTAAACCTAAACTCAAACCTAAAAGAAATCCTAACCGTGACCCTGACCCTATACCTCTAACCTGACCCTTACCCTAAACCTAATCCTTACATTGGACCTAGCCAAAACCCTAAAACTATCCATAAACATAACCCTAGACCTGACATTAACCCTAGATATAATGCTACCCCTAACCTGAACACAAACCCTAGCCCATATAAGCACTAAACATAGCCTTAATCATAACCCTATCCTTAAAGTTAGGCCTAACTTAAAACCAACACTATCCCTAATCTTAGACCTAACTTAGCCCTATCCCTAACCCTAACCCTAACCCTAACCCGAAAACTAAGTCTAACTCTCTCCCTAGCCCTAAAACTATTTCTAACCCTATCCCTTACTGGAATTCTAAACCTAGCTCTAATCCTAGGCCTAACCCTAGCCTTTTCCTTAGCCCTAGCACTAACCTTGAATCAAACCTTAACTCTAAATCTAACTCTAATGCAAAGCCTAAGCCTAACCCTAACACTAACCCTAACCCTAATGCTACTCCTAAAACTAGCCCTAACTCTAGGCCTAGCCATAATACAAAACCGAGCCATATTCCTAACCCTAACACTTAATCTAAACCAAACCCTAACCCTACACCTAGCATTAACCCTAGCCTATTTCTAGCTTTAAGCAAAACCCTAAAACAAGTCCTAACCCTCATTCTGTTGCTAACACTAACCCTAGCTTTAAAAATCACCCTAAAACATAACCCTAAACATAACACTAGACCTAGACCTAATTCTAACCCTAACCCTAAAATTAGCCTAATTGTAACCCTTGTACTTACATTAGCCATAACCCTAACCCTAGCCCTAACTTAACTCAAAACCTAGCCTAATCTGAGCCCTAAACCAGCTTTAACACTAACCCTAAACTTAACCCTAAATCTAGCACCAAGAATAACAATAACCTTAGCTTTAACCCTAGCTCTAACCCTATCCATTACCCTAACCATAATCCTAATGCTAATACTAACCCTAAGATTAGACCTTACCATATCCCTAATCCTAACACTATCCATTACCCTAAACCTAACTTGAAACCTAAACCTAACTATATCATTACCCTAACCCTAAAACTATGCTAATTTGAGCTCTAAATTTAAACATTAACCCATCCCAAACACTAATCACGACCCTGAACCAAACAATACCCTTAGCACTAATCGTGACCCTAACCCTAAACCTAACACTTACACTACATCTAACCTAACCCTAAACTATCTTTAACTGTAAAGCTGAACCTGAAATTAGCCCTAGCCCTAATCTTAGCCCAAAACCTAGCCTTAATCCTAACCCAAACCGTAACCCTAATTCTAATCCTCGCCCTAGCCCTAAACCTAGCTATAACCCCATCCCTTACCCTAAACCTAACAATAACCGTAAACTTAACCATAATGTTAAACCTAACCATAACCCTTGCCCTAACCCTAAGCCTAACCCTAACACTAAGCCTAGCACTAACCCTAATTTAGTCCTATCCTAACCCTAAACTTAGCCTTAAGAAGAACTCTAATTATTGCCCTAGCCCTAGCCCTAGGTCTATCCTTAGCCCTAGCCCAACCCTGGATCTAAACCTAACTCTAAATTTAAACCTAACTCTGAATTTAACCATAACCGTAATCCTAAACCAAACCCCAACACTAGCCCTAACAATAATGCTAATCCTAAAACTTCCTTTACCCCTAGCCCTAGCCTTAAAACAAAACCAAGCCATATCCCTAACACTAACCCTTAACCTAAACCAAACCATAAACCTACACCTAGCCCTTACCCTAACTCTAAAAATAATCCTGAACCTGACAATGATCCTAACACTAATCCTAGGTCTAAACATCACCCTAACCTTAAATTAACCCTAACACCAGGCCTAAGCTTAATCCTAACCATAAAACTAGCCCTAATCATAACCCTAGTTCGTACATTAGTCGTTGTCATAACCCTAGCCCTAACCCTAACACAAATCCTAACCCTAACTCTAGTCCTAACCCTAGCTTAAACCCTAATCTTAACCCTAACTAGCCATAACCCTAACCCTAACCCGAGCCCTATCCCTAGCTCTAATCTTATCCCTTACCCTAAGACTACCCTAAAACAAATGCTAACCCTAGTCCTAACCCTAATCCTTAACCTAACTTAAACACTAACAGTATTACTAGTCCTAACCCTAGCCCTCATTCTAGTTCTAACCCTAACCTTGATCCTTATTCTGATCCTAACAATAACCCTAGGTCTAACCTGACCCTAACCCTAAACCAAACCCTAACACTAGCCCTACCAGTAAGCCTATTCCTATACCTGACCATAACACTAAATCTAGACCCAAAACTAATCCTAAATATAGCTATAATTCTAGCCCTAGACCTAAATAAAACCCTGGCTCTAGCCCTAACCAATAACCCTTATCCTAAACTAAACACTTACCCTACCCATAGACCTAACACTAGTCCTAATTCTGGCTCTAACCCTAACCATAATCCTATCCGGAACACTGACCCTAACATTAACCTAACTCTAAACCTGACCCTAACCCAAAACCTAGTCCTAATACTAAACCTAGCCATAACCCTAACCCTAA
>NW_026012005.1:0-2794 GCF_001458135.2 Marmota marmota marmota | reverse complement strand
GTAGTGCTAGTGAATTAGCCAACTTGTAAATATCTTTTTGTTATAATTGATAGAAAAGATGCATCTTGAACATGGAATTGTTTTATCTCTGGGCATTGTGTATCAGGACTTGTTCATTAGGCTGGCAGCAGAGGGGCACAGGGAAACACACAGAAAGATGGAAGCAAGTGCTCAAAGATTTAAATTTTGATGTGAGCCACTGGTGTGTGTGCATCTTCTGGCTGTATTATAGGAATATTTTAATTCACTGGGAACAATGCATTCTCTTCTTGCTAATATTTTAGTAGTAGAAATCTGTTAATGAAACAAGCTTGGTGTATTCTGTTGCTGTTTCATTTTAAATTGAGCATTAAGGGAATGAATTGTTTTAGTTGTAACTCTGCCAATATGTCTATCTAGAGGCCTGTTGCCATTTCTGTCTTCAGTGAAATTTTAGTCCCCAAGAAAGGATAACAGATTGAGTTGGTGTAGTGTATTCTTGGTTATCAAAAAATACTCATGTAGCTTTGGGATTTTGAATTGGTGAATATTCCTGATGTGTGGAAAAGCATAATACACACCACAATCTCAATCACACAAAATGGGATATTGTGTATATATGCAAGCTTCTTGCGACTGGATGACTTTGTTCTTTGCTTGTGTTTTTTTTTTTCCTGTAATGTCCAATTTACTTTTAAAAAATAAAAATTATTTTAAAAACCCGAAAAAAAAAATGCTGCTCTGCATGTGTTGAGTATCAGGGTACTGGATCCAAGCTAAAAAATTATTTCTAGACCTGCAGTAAGACAAAGGTCTAGAGCCTTCCTTAGGAGTATGAATAAGTGTTTCCTGGTGGGTCCTAAGCAAGAAGGAATGTTCCAGGTATGTAGTTGAAAGTGGCTAGAGCCTAGTTACAGAGGGTTTTCAGGATCTACAGTCAAATTGAAGTCATAAGACCTCTATTGGAACATGGATGTATGTGTGTCTCATCCAATTCCTGGCAGCTGAGAGATGCTGGAGCCAGGTCATGATGGGTAGCTCCTAGGTCCACAGCCAGTACCAAGGTCAGTGGGACTGTTTCCTGGATCATAGTCTTGTATGGTCTCTTGCTGGGTTCCTTGGCAGATGATGGTAGTGGCAAACCAAGAATAAATAGGGCTATGGGATGGGGCTTTCTCCAGGTCTGTAGAGAGACCTAGTCAGTAATCCTGTGGTCATTTGGGCATAGGCTTGACTTCTCAAAATAACCCCTTTATTTTTTGTCTTGAACTCAAAACCATCTTGGTCCCAAAGCTCCCACAAAGGCACTTTTATCCTTGAATTACTTCAAATTAATATTGGTGAGGGGAGATACATGTCAGGGAACCTGGTACTGTACCAACTTGGTGCAATCCTGATGACTACATTTTCAAAGCATAAATCTCAAATGAAAATATACTTTACATATCTATATGTAATGTATTATGTAGTATAATATGTTATGTAATATAAAAATATATAAATGCATTATGTATAATATGTCATTAAAATGTGACAAAAATTAGCAATAATTTGTTTAAAATCACTCAAAATATATGTTTATGTTTTTCTATCAGGCCTTTCATTGATGTGCAAAGAAACCAGAGTTAGGTAGAAGTGGATATTTTATTATACATAAACATTTTTTTGTCATTCTAGTTCAGATACACACAGATATACTTAGTAAACTGATTCCTAGAAATCACATTTCTATGTCTTTACAAAGTCCCTCAATTTCAAAAATTAACTAGAAACTTCCACATCAGGTTATTAACAGAAATTTAGACTACAACTTTTGTAAAAATTAATATGGTTAATGAGACAAAGGGAAAGGGGTAGAAAGACAGAACTGTAAAACATTTAATTTTGTATGGATGGGTTGTCTGTGTATGTAAAGATGATGCAACAAGTGTGTTTAGGAAATATCCAAAGATCAAAAGAAAATACTTGAAAAATTTCATTCTTGCAAACATCCATGATTATTTTCACATCATTTACAATGTGGCACAGTACACTTGAGCTATAGTATCAACTGTCAAGTAGGATATTACTTATACTTTAGACAACTTGTATTCACTGTAGATTTCATCTCCAATTACCTTCTGTAACATATTCCACCTGCTATATTCTTATTTGCTAATTGTTTCTGTTCCGAGTTAATTCTTCATAGTAAAGTATATGTTGCTCCAAACAAACAAACAAAAAAAACCAGCATTTTACTGTTCTTATTACCTTAAAAATTGAATATAGTCATGCTCAGAAAAATCTAAATTATTACAAATAGATTGATAATTTGATAGCAATATCTTAAAGCCTTTAAAGACCATAAAACCTACATGCTAATCTGAAAATAAAAGTTTTAAAACTATATTATTCTAGGCATAAAAAGCATTAATTAATAGGAAGAAATAATTCCATTCAAATTATTCCCCTGATGTGCAAAGCTAACTCAAACCTATATCAATCACACTTGTGCTATATTCATAGCCTAATTTATTGATATCATGGTCATTTTTCCAGTTAATAAAGATAAATAAAAATTAACAATGATTTTTGGTGCCTCTTGACTTCATACAATATATCTAAGCTCTCAGCAGGTAGTGAAAGTTTTGTGTTCAAATTAATCCAGAATCTAACTACTTCTCATATCTCCACCACCATCACCCTTGCCTGCATTATCTTCAATTCTTACCCAAAGGATTAAGGGCATTCTAACTGATTCTCTATTCTCCACATGGAATTTAATGTGATTGTTTAAATATAGGAGTTATATCAAGTCAGTTCTTTGTTCAAATGC
>NW_026012004.1:0-2794 GCF_001458135.2 Marmota marmota marmota | reverse complement strand
CCAATTGTTTTTTTTTTTTTTTTTTTTTTTGTAGCAGTGCTGGGATTGAACCTAGGGCCTTGTGCATGTTAGGCAAGCACTATACCACTGAGCTATTTCCCAGGCCTTGACCTAAATTGTCTTGATGCACAATTTTAATTTAAATTCTCATGAGGTTCAGTTTGTCTAGCTTTGCTTTTATTGCCTATGCCTTTGAGTTCATATCCAGAAAACCATTACCAAATCCAAGGCTGCGAAGGTTTTGCCCTTTTTCCTGAAAGTTTTATAACTTTAAATCTTTCACTTAGGTCTTTGATCCATTTTGAATTAATTTTTGTAAATTGGGTTAGATTAGGGTCCAATTTCTTTCCTTCGCATGTGGAATCTCGTTTCCCCAGAATCATTAGTTGAATGTTATCATTGCTCTTACTCTTTTTTTCCAGTCTCCTAATCAGAGAGAAAAATGTAGCATTTTAAGAAATTATCCTACATTACATTCATATGATATATTTTGGGGGGAAATTTTTAGCACTCCCAGGAATTTCCATGAAATCCATCAATAAAGCCACAAATTGCCATTGTAAGGTCTCCTGACTGCCACAAGTCAGGATGGTTGGAATCAATGAGGTGAGGAACAAAGAAATGAATGAATGGTCTTTTCCATCCACAGTTATATATCATTTTGAGATTTTATGTATTCATACTGTTCTTCTCTCAAATGATATTGTACTAGTTTTTTCCATAATGAAAATTGTTACATATTAATATCATCAAGTTTCAACTAAACTGCATGTGAGATTGAGGTAGCAGCAGAAGCCTCTCCAATCACTGTCCAAAACAGACTCACCATAAAACAGACCCTGACAGGATTACAGGCGTGTTAAATTACTTGGCGGTTTTGTGATTCGGATAAAAGGTCCAGCTCTAAGGACCAAAATCCATCCAGTTTCTTCCATATGACATACTACAGAGAAAAACTGAAGGTCTGGAAACGGGAAGCAAACTCTCTCATCCAGGATGCAGCCATCTAATGTGAATATTCATGTAAGGAAAGTGCACTGGCTGCGGCAGCTTTGGGATTTGTATGACTAACTGTCCTTCCAACAAACCAGAGTAAAGATCCAGCATGCTTTGACCCCAACACCTGCCAGAGAAAGAACAGATGACTCAACCCAGAGGTCTTGGTTTTCAACAGGATGTTTGTGGCTCAAATTATTCATGGAGTGGCTCTGCCCCGTGATTAAAGCACATTGGTAATACTTTGCATATGTCTATGCTACGGGCATATTTTCATGGCATGACTTCAGATTCTTAAAGGAAGACCCAGACTATGCTAAGTGAGAGGGATAAAAACCTCTCAACTCAATGAAAGAGGGCAGAAATTCTGTTGGCTGCAAGTCAGAAGCTAAAAAGAATGAACAGAATCACAACATAAAATTTTGTGCTTGATGATACACAAATGCCAGAAAAAAATATTTCCACTCCATGCGTCTCTTACTTTAGCCCATGATTTGTATCTCCTTAGTGCATCTACATATCATGAGGACTTCTGGGGTACCATGCTATTCACAAAACATATAGACCCTTAAATAGCTGAAGTTTAGTCTATTTTTTATGCATATGCCAAAAGATGCATTTATTGAATGAAAGACAAAAGACACAGTCTCCTAATGTTACTAACATAATAGCAAGAATAAACTATAATTTAAAACCAAAGCTTGTGCATCTTTCTTCATCTCACCTAGTATACCAACAAACACACATAATCCATATAGACCTTATACATAGTGTTGCATGAGCTCATAGTGTAAGATATAGGAATTATTCTATGACTATCAAAAGAAATTCCCCAAAACCATATTCAGATGAAAAAAAAATGTATCTATGCTTACTATTGCTAGTGTATTTTTTTACTATCTGAAGAAATGGTTTAATTTTAAAGAAAAGTTAATTATTTAATAGTAATTTTGTATAAATCATACATATAACCCTGAATAGGTATGGCTTAGACATTCTGAGTCTAGGAATTTTCTTAAAAGAGTTACCCATTTTTACTGAGAACATTATGTGAAAATTTCACCATCTCTAGCAGTCAGAGAAATGCAAATCAAAATCACCCTAAGATACCATCTCACTCCAGTAAGATTGGCAGCCATTATGAAGTCAAACAACAACAAGTGCTGGCGAGGATGTGGGGAAAAGGGTACACTTGTACATTGCTGGTGGGACTGCAAATTGGTGCGGCCAATATGGAAAGCAGTATGGAGATTCCTGGGAAAGCTGGGAATGGAACCACCATTTGACCCAGCTATTGCCCTTCTCGGACTATTCCCTGAAGACCTTAAAAGAGCGTACTACAGGGATACTGCCACATCGATGTTCATAGCAGCACAATTCACAATAGCTAGACTGTGGAACCAACCCCGATGCCCCTCAATAGATGAATGGATAAAAAAAATGTGGCATTTATACACAGTGGAGTACTACGCAGCACTAAGAAATGACAAAATCATGGAATTTGCAGGGAAATGGATGGCATTAGAGCAGATTATGCTAAGTGAAGCTAGCCAATCCCTAAAAAACAAATGCCAAATGTCTTCTTTGATATAATGAGAGCAACTAAGAACAGAGCAGGGAGGAAGAGCAGGAGGAAAAGATTAACATTAAACAGAGTCATGAGGTGGGAGGGAAATTGCATGGAAATGGAAGGAGACCCTCATTGTTATACAAAATTACATATAAGAGGTTGTGAGGCAAAAGTTAATTCAAAATGGATCAAGGAGCTTGATATCAAATCAGAGACACGCCGTCTGAT
>NW_026012003.1:0-2794 GCF_001458135.2 Marmota marmota marmota | reverse complement strand
TTTTTTTTTTTTTTTTTTTTTTTGGTACTGGGGATTGAACTCGTGGGTGCTTAACCACAGAGTCACATCCCCAGCCGATTTTTATATTTTATTTAGAGACAGGGTCTCAAGCTCGCTGATAAGGCTGGCTTTGAACTTGAAATCCTCCTGCCCCAACCTCCAGAGTCACTGAGATTTCAGGTATCACCCAGCCATTCTTGCATATATTGATTATGGAATAGTTACTCAATGCTTTTTGCATCCTTTAAAAGCTTCCAGCATAAGAGAAACTTGACAAGATAGTGTAACTGGGATTCTGTGAGCTATGTGGTCATTGGGATTAGAGAGGAGACTGGATGTTATCTCTATGATCAGCCCACCATTATGAATAATCCTTCTTTCCCACAGTTAGCTAAATGTGACATAGCCAAAATTTTTGCTTTCTTGTATAAGCTGTTTCTTGGGTCCTGAGTTCACATTCTCTCTTAAAATGTTATATAGTTAAATTAGATAGTTGCCTATCACTTATTGTCTTCCCTGTTGCATGTATATTCTTCTTAATCTTGTTTCCATTAGAAATAAATAGCTCTTGGAGAGCATAATGATACTTTTATTTCCATCAAGCATCCTGCTCACTGCTTCAGTCAGATCATAACACATTGCTGTACCAAGCTAAGTTAATGACTCCTCAAAACAGTACAATAAACTCACAAATGAGTGTTTATTCAATTTTTGGTAATTGTGGGATAAATCTTCCAGGAATGAATAAAATAAAGGGCCTTCTGCATTTGTGATTATTTTTCTTTCTTTTAAATTAATTTAATTTGTTCCTATATATACCTGATATATTTTAATTCTCATTCAGGATTGTTGAAATGTTGAATCGTTTAAAAATCTGTTCTTTAATGCTTTTATGGTTTCTAAAAGGAAAAGAACTATAAGGTAACACAGTGAAGGGGGTGAAAGCAAATTACACATAAAAATCCATTTTCATGTTAATGAAGTGTGTTATATGAGACTCTTTATGCTTTTGAAGAGAAAATAGACAATACTTAAGAAATTTGCTTCCTTGGATAAAAGGTGTTTGTTAAAATCATAAACCCTGAACTTTCTAGTTTTATTTCCTGATGTCTTAAAAAAAGTGTTTTGTTTTAAATGACCAGGGACCTCTTCCCCCAAATAAAATATGTTAATGACCAATTACAGATATAATAATCTCCATTTCTTATTTTCCAGAGTTAAACATAGGGCCACTGTTTTCAACCTTTTTAAAGATTCAAACTGTTTTTACTTAATTACTCTAATGCCAGTTGAAAATTAAAGCATCCATTTTATTTTAATACCCAGGTCTTACCACCCTCCTCCAAACTAATATGTTATTTAATATTGTTTCTTTTATATACTTAAAATACAAATATTCAAATACATATGAAAGTGTAAAAGTTGAGACGATAAACCTTTTTGTACCCATCATTCAATTCATCAATTATCAACTCATGTACAATCTTGCTTAATGTTTACTCATTCATTCTCTTTTGCCCCACCAAGATTGTTTTAATGTTATTTCATCTTTAAATAGTTTAACATGTACCTTTGGGAAAGAAGGATTATTTAAAACACAGAACCACCAGCCTATTAGTTTATTTTAAAATGAATAATAATTTCCTAAGAGCATAAGATAATGCAATAAATATTCAAGGTCTCTTCACTCTTCTGGAGTTTTAAAATTTGTACTTGTTCAAAACATTATTCGAAGAAATCTCGCCCATTACAATCTGTTGCTAGAATTGCAAAATCTCTTTTGTTGCAGTTTTTCTCTCCATCTCTGATTTTGTTCTCTACAATTTTTTTTTTTTGCTGAAGAATCAAGTAACTTATCTTGTTTAATTTCCCATAATTCAGATTTTTCTAATTGCATTCCTGTGTCAGTTAAAAGTTTCTATTTTCCTCTCTTTTCTGTGATTTGATGGAAAGATCCAGAGACCAGGTCAGATTTATCTTTGCTTTTTTGGCGAGAGTACTTCAGGCAATGCATTGTACCTCCAACAGGAAGCACATGGTGTCTGCCTGGTTATTATTATTTATGATTTATTGATGACTAAATTTGTTATTTTATTTATGGTATTAGAGAATTAAAGTTCTGTCACTTTCACTTCATTTATTATGGAGATTCTTCTATAAAGAAATATCTCTCTGTATTAACTAGGTATCCTGAGGTATAGTTTATATACAGTTATCTTCATTCTTTTCCTTTATTTACTACTTTTCAAAATAAAAGATTAGTTCCCAGCATACTCTAAATGTGACCAGTGAATTTTTTTTGTTATCATTGGTCACATTTTTTTAAGAATTTTTTAAAAACTGTTTTGTTCATTTTAATTAGTTATACACGACAGTAGAATACATTCATGCACTTTGATATATCACACAAAGATGTACATATAACATGTACTTCTTTCTGATTGTGCATGTTATAGAATCATCACATTGGTCATGCAGTCATATGTGTACATAAGGTAATAATGTCTGTCCATTCTATTATCCTTCTATCCCCATATCCCTTTCCCTCCCTTCCCCTCACCTCCCTTCATTCCTCTCTACCTAATCCAAAGTAACTCTATTCTTCCCTAGTGCCTGCCTCTTTATTGTGAATTAGCATCTGCATATCAGAGAAAACATTTTGCCTTAGTTTTTTGGGTTTGACTCATTTCACATAGCATGATATTCTCCAACTCCATCCATTTACATGCAAATGCCATAATTTCATTCTTCTTTAAAGCTGGGTAATATTCCATTGAAAATATATATATATATA
>NW_026012002.1:0-2795 GCF_001458135.2 Marmota marmota marmota | reverse complement strand
AACCCTAACACTAACCCTCACTGTAACTCAAACCCTAAACCTAACCATAATCCTAACCTATCCCTAACCCTAAACCTAACCCAACTCTAACCCTAAAATTAAATTTAACCCTAAATCTAACCCTAAACCTAACACTAAACCTAAATCTAAATCTAACCCTAAAACTAATCCTTCCTCTAACCTAACCCTAACCCTAACCTTAAAACTATCCTTAACACTAACCCTAAACCTAATTTACATCTAACCCTAACACAACCCTAAACCTAACACTAAACCTAAACTTACCCGAACCCTAACTATAACCATAACCCTTATTCTAGCCCAAATCTTAATTGTAACCCTAAACCTAACCCGAACCCTAAATTTAAACCTAACACAAACCCTTATCATAACCCTAACTCTAATCCTAACCCTAACTACCCCTAACCCTTAACCTAACCCTAATTCTAACCTTAACCATAACACTAACACTAAGAGAAAACGTAACCCTAACCATAACCCTAAATGTAACACTAACCCTAACCCTATCACTAACCCTAAAACTAACCCTAATCGTAAACCTATTGCTAACCCTAACTCTAACCCTAAACCTAACAGAAACCCTAGGTCTTACCCTAACCCCAACCCTAACACAAAAAATAATCCTAAACCTAACACTAAACCTAACACTTACCCTAACTCTAAACCTAAATCTAACCCTATCCCTTATCCTAACACTAACCCTAACTCTAAAACTAAATCTAAAAATAACCCTAACTGTAACCACTAACCCTAACCCTTGCACTAATGCTAACCCTAACCCTAACCGTAATGCTAAACCTAACACTAACACTAAACCTATCCCTAATGCTAACCCTAACACTAAAACTAACCCTAACACAACTCAAAAACTAACCATAACACTAACCAAAACCCAAACCCTAACACTAGCCATAACCGTAAACTTTATTCTAACACTAACCCTAACCCTAACTCTAATGCTAATCCTAACCGTAATTACAACCATAACCCTAAATCTAACACAAACACTAAACACTCACCTTCATCCTAAACTTAACACTAACACTAACACTAATCATAATCCTATCACTAACAATAATTTTAACCAAAAACCTAACCCTAACGTAACCCTAATCCTATTCTAACACAAAACCTAATCTTAACACTAACCCTATCCCGATTATTAACACTAACCCTATCCATAAACCTAAACCTAACACTAACCCTAACCCTAACCATTACACTAACACTAACCCTAACCCTAACACCAAACCTAAACCTAAACCTAACCCTAACCAAAACCCTAACCCTAATCCTAACACGAATTTTAACCCAAGCCTAAGCCTAACCCTAACACTTACCCTCAACCAAACCCTAACTCTCACAACAACCTTAACATTAAACCTCAACCTAAACCTAACACTAATTCTTACCCCAACCCTAATCCTACCACTAATTCTTACCATAACTATAACCCTAAATGTAACACAAACCCAAACTCAAACCATAACACTCAACCTATTACTAACCCTAACCATAACTCAAACTCTAACTCTAAAATTAACCCTAAACTTAACCCTAACTCTAAACTAAACCTAACTCTAACACTAATCCTAACCCTAATACTAACCCTAACATGAACACGAACCCTAAACCTAACCCTAACTATAACTCTAACCCTAACACTAACCATAATCTGAACCCTAACTCTATCACTAACCCTATCCCTAACCATAACCCTAACCCTAACATTATCATTAACCATATCCCTAGCCCTAAATGAACACTTACCCTAACCGTAACACTAACCCAAACCCTAATCCTAACACTAAACTAACATTAATCTTAACAGAAACGCTAACACTAACCCTGACCCTAACACAAACCTTAACCCTAACACTAACACTAACCCTAACCCTAACCCTATCCTTAACTCTTAAATTAAATGTAAATTTAACAAACTAAACGTAAGTTTAACCAGAACTCTAACCTTAACGCTTCCCATAACACTAACACTAACCCTAACACTAACCCTATCACTAACCCTAAACCTAACCCTAACCCAAATTATAACACTAAACATCACCCTAACCCTAACACTAATGCTAACCCTAACACTAACCTTAAAACTAAACCTATTTTTAACACTAAGGCTAAACTTAAACCTACTACTAACCCTAAACCCAACCCAAATTCTAACCCTAACCCAAACCATATCCCTAACCCTAAACTAACCCTTACACAAAACCTAACCCTAATCTTAACCCTAACAATAACCCTAACCCTAACCCTAACTGTAACCCAAAACCTAACCCTAACCCTAAGGCTAATAGTAGCCCTAAATCTCACCCTATCCCTAACCCTAACCCTAATACTAACACTAAATCTAACACCAGATCAAAACCAAACATTAATCGTAAACCTAACCCTAACTGTAACACTAAACCAAACCCTAAAATTAACCCTAACACTAACCCTAACCCTAACACATATTCTAACCATAATAGTAACCATAACACTAACCCTAAACTTAATAAAAACCCTAACTTTAACCCTAATCCAAACACTAACCCTAAACCTATCCCTAACCCTAACACTATTCCTAATCCTAATCCTAAACATAAACCTAACAGTAACACTAAGCCTACCCCTAAATTTAACACTAACCCTAACACTAACCCTAAACTACCCGAACATGAACCCTATTCCTAACCCTAAACCTAACCCTAAATATAACCCTAAACCTAAAAGTAAACCTAACACTAACCCTAACTCTAACACAAAACCTAACCCTA
>NW_026012001.1:0-2795 GCF_001458135.2 Marmota marmota marmota | reverse complement strand
AATTATTTTTATCCTTCCTAAAACTATTCATCATTAAGTGGAACTCATCCCCAGGTGATATAAAATATCTCAATATCTTATTAAATATTGATTGTTTTTCCTCTTGCTGAAAATGCATGAATTCAAAAGTTCTCTTTGTTAAAATTCCAAAATGTGTATGTATTCTCTGGACCTGTGCTTCCAAAGGTAATTTTATCTTGGAAAGTAAAATAGTGTGCCTATATTCCTAAGGCAAAATATTCGTAGCTAGACTCAATTTCTAAATATGTCTCATTATCTTCTTCTGTATATAAAAATCTTCTGGAAAACTAAAACATACACAGTTCCTTCCTTGACAGAGTATGGGTTTAATCAATCTGCGCACAACACTCAATACTAAGTGTGACAGGTAAATGGCACACTCAGGTCATAAAGTTGGCTTTCACTTTTGTGCATTCATAATCCTTTGTACATCTTAGAGGTTTCTACTTTTACCAAGGAATGGCAAAGAGTAGGATGAACTCTAACCATCAGACTGCCATCTTTCTGGAATGTGAAAATTATTTAAAACTTCATAAATATATATTTGCATACCCAAATTTTATTCAGGAAGGCTTAAAGCCAATGATCAGAAGCAAAGGCTCTTGAGGCTATGCACACCAGCATTTCAATCACATAGCATTTGTGTTGCACTAGAGAAGCAGGCTAACCTTGTAGCTTCAGTTCAGTGGTAAATGTCAGGAGATTAAGCACCTTCCCATAATCATCATGTAACACTCTCCATTGATCTTATGAATTCATTGTCAGACTTCAGAGTTCAAATGCTTGTCGTACATGAATTAGGATTTGCTTTTAGAATCCACGAGTGCATATTTCACAAGCAACTGCATCTCAGTCTATGAGCTCTCATCCCCGTAAACTGGTTTGTGTGGAGGTTCCACGGCAATGAGTGTCTGGATCAATAAATGGATAGCAAATACCTGGAGTACTAGCATTAGATATCCTGGTCTGCAGGTCTACAGGAGGACTTACACAACTGATGTCCACTTCCACATTTGGCACATCCTCTACATAAGTGGGATGCTGACTGGGAATGTGAAGTGAAAAAGAAAACTGGGCCAAGCCTAATACAATAGAAGGGTAAAGTCTAACGCAGATTTCCACCTAAAAAGAACGCAAACACAATTTCTTTAAAATGACTGCATGTCCATGGGCCAACAGGTTTTAAATCTTGAATATAAAGCACAAGGTGCCTGACATAGAAGATATTTCAAAACTGGTAGTTACTACTCCTAAATGATGAAAATGATAACTGCTATTTCCAGGAAATAAACTAAAAACATATACTAAGGGTATACGAATCACTGCCATCAGACACAAAGAACAAGCTGAAACACGTACAGAGACGGGATGAATGTGTATGTAAACACAAATTCATGTATAATGAATTCAATCAGCATAAAAGTCTAAATTTTCAGAGCTCAAAGGGACTTATCTTAGAATAGGGGCTACTGGGAATTGAACGCTGGGGACTTAAAAACTGAGCCACTTTCCCAGACCTTTCTTTTATATATTTTTTAGAGACAGGGTCTTGCTGAGTTGCTTAGGGCCTTGCTAAACTGCTGAGGCTTCTTTTGAACTTGTGATCCTCCTGCCTCAGCCCAGAGCCACTGGGATTAGAGGTGTACATCACCGTGGCCAGCTAAAGGGGCTTTTCAAAGCATATAAGTCCCGGTGAATGGTGATTTTCAATAACTGCAGGATTTCTACCATCAGCTTCCTGAATGAGATGATTACTTTTTCCTCTACCCTAGGCATAACTAATTTCACACAGTCTTTACTCACTGAAGTCATCCAGTCAATAAATAATATCAAAATGGGGAATTTCATTTACCTGACTAGTTATTAATTATTCACCATTCAGTTGTAGTTAGATATGACAATCTCTTACACAAAACCACACTAGTATGGAATAACAACAGTGAATACAAACACATATATATTTTGTTGTCAGTATTATTTAAGTCACCAAGCTCTAAAGTGAGTCTTTTCACTTGAACTTGGTGAAACACAATTAGGGAACATCACCCTTTGAAACTGAAATGAACAAAACTGAAAATAAATTGAATGACTTCTGGTGGTTTAAAAAATAATCTCAAGATGTGATTCAACTCAAGGTTGATTGTATAAAGTTATTGTCCTTCAGGATATCTATTCTACCACACAAAAGCTGGTCAGGAAGATGGAAGGAGAAATAACATTATGAAGAAAAACAAATCTCACATTTTAGACCTTAAGACAAAACAAAGCAAAAAAAAAGTAAATAACACTTAAGTCTTTGGGGAGCTAGGGTTGGGTTGTGGAAATATGCCCACCCTTAACACTCGTTCAGTCAACAGGCAATACTTTAGTTGGGGTTTGACAGGAAAATTAGGAATTTAATCACAGAAGCGATTTGTGGTTTTTAGATGCAGCTTTCAAGTTAATAAGCAAATGCATTTGTGTTCAAATGCAATGTTTGTTAATATGTTTACTGAAGTGATGAGAATAATTGCAGCCCTTGAAAGAATGAATGTCTGAATTTGCATATTCAATACTTTATCCAAAAATAACTAGTTAGGCTTCAGCACTAATTGCTGAAGATATGAGTTAAGTTGCAATGCTGTTTTTTTTTAAATCTGCTTTATGACATTTATTCTCATTTCTCACTGATAAATTTTGTAAAATTATTATGTATACACACATATGTGCTTGTGTGTATATATACATGATATATTATGTGTGTGTGTGTGTGTGTATATATATATATATATATA
>NW_026012000.1:0-2795 GCF_001458135.2 Marmota marmota marmota | reverse complement strand
CCTCTTTGAAGACAGAGTTCACAAATTAGAGTGTTGGGATTTGCCTTTCCATTGGTTTTCCAAGAAACTGGAAGTGATGCTTACCTTTCATTGTACATTGAGCCCCAGCATCCCTCTTTCCTGAAAGATGAAGAAAACAAAGTCATTTGTCAGTGGCTTTAGAAATGTAGTGATGCCTACCTGCTTTCTCTTATCAAATGGGAGTATGTGGGAAATATTTGGTTTCATGAGCTCATTAATTTTTGCTCTTAGCCCTTTAAAAATGTTCACCTAGATGTCCTCATTTTCATTCCTTCTTTTGGTGAATATATAAAATATCAATTTTTTGATTTTTGATTGAACAGAGCAGAAGGATCTGACTCTAACAAAGAAATAGCCTGCATTTGTTTTAGTTATAGCAGTATAGACAAAAGGGATTCCATATGTGTAAGATTTCAGTGTAGCAGGTGATCCTCTGGTCAACAGGTTGTTTTATGCTTAGCAGGTCACAGCCTTCTCTGCCCACTTCTGGGGAGCTGTTGTTTGATTAAGACTGTGAGCTAAGGCAGAGAACCAGCATGATCAGGGGTTTGGGAATTTCACACAGGAGTTCCCAGAAAAGCAGCTTCCCAGCCTTATGTTGGCTCAAACAAACCCATAATTCGTATATGGCTTCCAAAAATCTTTCAAAATTATGAAGTCATAGTGTTAACTGAGCTGGGAACTTCTGAGACACTGAGGCAATGCAAAGACCCCGTTCAAACCACGGTCTTTTGATCAGTTCAGAATAATTTCAGACATGTCACTCAGAGTAACAGGAATGAGTTTACTGAAGGGATATAGCAAAAGGGAAAGGGGGCACTCTCAAAGGAGAGAATTGTTCCTCTCAGAGAGGAAAAGGAAGACATGCCTCTCCTGCACTTGGGTTTCATTGGGAATCCCAGAGAAGTTTCCAGAGAGTTCTGCCCAGGTCCACATTTGGATTTTGACTGAGAGCAGGGTGACATCAGACTTTGAAGTACTGACTGTCATGGCAAGTCTAGGTCACTTTGGCCCATGCTGAGTAGTTCCAATTGGATTTTGTTGTTATTTTAGAACCTGGGACTGAACTCAGTGCACTTGACCACTGAGCCCATATCCCTAGCCCTATTTTGTATTTTATTTACAGGCAGGGTCTCACTGAGTGACTTAGGCCCTTGCTAAACTGCAAAGCCTGGTTTTGAACTCATGAGCCTTCTGTCTCTGCCTCCTGAGTCCCTGGCATTATAGGTGTGCAGCATTGTGCCCAGCTTCTAATTGGATTCTTAACCACACATTCTTACATATTTTACATTGAGGAAGAACTATTGTTATCTTCCAGAGTTTCAGGATCTTAAGACAAGTGTCTGTTGGGTTCCTCCCACTAACATTATCTTGAGTCTCCATTTTCCTGCAGTTAACAGGTATTTTCCTGAGGAATGTGACATATCCTGTCCACTTAGGCCAGGCAGGGCTGCAGGTCAATTGCTTCTTGGAAAATAAAGCATGTTGGGGGTCAGCACAGTGAGCCCATTTTAGAGAATTGTTCTCTTCACTTTGTGTTCCCATCATTTCCAAATGTCTGTTTCCTGAGAAGAATTACTTTTAAAACTATCACTTAATACACTCAAAGTACTGAAGAAAAATGTACATTGAAGTGTCATAAAGCTTTGGCCATCACTTGTATAAGACACACCAGGGATGCATATACCCAACACATGGAACTCTGAGGACTTCCTTAGGCAACTGAATACAGTTTACTATTGCAATGTTCACTTTCTTTATTTTTGAAAACTAATTTTAAACTTCAGGATATGTCTTGATGAATATAAGCACAACGATTGAGGACTTATGCACATATTTCTCTAGTACAACTGTCTATGTAGCACCCAGAAAATTGTTTCCCATTATTTCAATTAGATTCTTAAATTAGAAACAATTTTGTCATTTTGCCTAATGAATTCCTTCTCAGTTGGGTGAAAATGTTTTAGTCCCAGATTAGGAAGCCTATAATTGTGGTTCTAGCATGTCCATATTTCTTTACTAAGGGTGTGTAATTCATTCTCTTTAAGGCATATAATGTTAAAGCATAGAAATGCAAATTATTAGTCTTGTGTTTTAAATTGTAAAGTAAAAAAATGAGTGAAAGGATTTCTATTATATATTCTTAACTACTTCCATCTCTTCCTTTAAATTATTTTTATATAATAAACATTTGCAAGCTCCTAACATGAACTAAAAGCAGTAGAAGATATAAAGAGCAAAAATCATATTCAAACTCCTTTCAGTTCACTTGCAGAAACAAGGATCAGAGTTCTTCCTCTGAATTGTACAAAAGAGATGGAAGAATGCTGGAAAGTTCTTTCCATTAGTCTCATACATTGAATGAATATATAACTCACCATATTTGTTTACATTTGTGTCTATTATCATTCCAGATTTAGAGGATAAACAAATACATGGTTACCTCTATACCAGCTGGATTACTATGATGATATTTAAGATTTGGAATAAAGAAATGATTACACATAGTCTGTTCCCCACATTTTCTCAGATTGTGTCATATATATTTTTATATGACACAATTTACAGATATGTAAATATAAGCAACATATATGTAATAAACAGACTTATATACATATTTTCCATGCACACATAGTAGGTTTATTAAACTATATGAACTTTTAAACATTTTCACCTTCATTATTGAAAGTCCTTTCAGACACCAGGCATATGTGTGTTTACATGACAACTTGCCAATAGTTGTAGGACTACAGCTTTAATCTTCCTTTTCCTGT
>NW_026011999.1:0-2795 GCF_001458135.2 Marmota marmota marmota | reverse complement strand
GGAAAGGAAAGGAAAGGAAAGGAAAGGAAAGGAAAGGAAAGGAAAGGAAAGGAAAGGAAAGGAAAGGAAAGGAAAGGAAGAGGGAAAAGAGTGAATACAGGAAGCAGGTATGAAAAATATAGTGAGATATATCTTTATCAGATAAAGCATTAATCTCCGAGATGTATAAAGAACTCAAAAAAACTTAACACCAAAAAAATGAACAGACACTTCACAGAAGAAATATAATCGATAAACAAATGTATGAAAAAATGTACAATCTCTAGCAATTTGAAAAATGCAAATTAAAACTATACTGAGATTTCATTTCACTCCAGTCAAAATGACAATTATCAAGAATACAAGCAAAAATAAATGTTGGTGAAGATTTTGGGGAAAAAGGCATATTCATACATTGCTGGTGGGACTGCAAATTGGTGCAACCATATGGAAAGCAGTATGGATATTCCTCAGAAAACTTGGAATGGAACCATCATTTGACGCAGTTATCTCATTTCTAAATTTATACCCAAAGGACTTAAAGTCAGAATACTACATTAATGTAGCCATGTAAATGTTTATAGCAGCTCAATTCACAATAGCTAAACTATGGAACCAACCTAGTGCACTTCAACAGATGAATGGATAAAGAAAATGTGGTATATATACACAATAGACTATTACTCAGTCTTAATGAAGATTGAAATTATGGCATTTACTGGTAAGTGGATGCAGCTGGAGAATATCATGCTAAGTGAAATAAGATGATCCCAAAGAACCAGAGGCTGAATGTTTTCTCTCATATGCAGATGCTAATTCACAATAAGGGGCTGGGTGCTAGGGAAGAATAGAGGTACTTTGAATTAGAGGAGAGTAAAGGAAGGGGAGGGAGTAGGGAGTAGGAAGGATAGAAGAATGAATCAGACATTATTACCCTATGTACATTTATGATTATATATATAGTGTAATTCTACATCATGTACAACCAGAAGAATGAGAAATTATACTCCATTTATGTATGATGTGTCAAAATGCATTTTACTGTCATGAATAACTAATTAGAATAAATAAAAAATATAGAAGGGTAAATTATTGAAATAATAAAATAAAAAAACCTTGGAGTAAATAAACACAAAGTTCAACTTGCAAGAAAGCTAAATTTCATTTAGTTTGACCTGAAAATATTAGGTGTCTATTAAAGGGCAGAATGCATGCAGACATATTTTTGTTGATAAATATTAAATTACAAAAATTCAGAGCAGAAAATTTCAAAAACAACATCAGATCAACATTGTAAATTGTAACAAATCACATATACATAATATTTATACAGTATAAATGCTTATGAATAAATATTAAGTATACATATATTAGATTTGTGATACATAGAATAAAATGTGAAATTAAAAACTTTATCCTAGTAAATGTTGAGTTGCTACAACATATCACACTGTGCATGAAGCAGTAAGATAAATTATTTGATATTTTTATTTTTGAAACTTACTTTAAAATATTCTGAGCATCCTACAAGATGTTGTGATGCTGTTTTACAGAGGTATACTTTCTCAAGTGTAATTAAAACATAATTTTAAGAACACTTTAAATTTGATAGTAGCTTAAAGTGAGAAGCTAGTAGTAATATTTTAATTTTAAAATAATTTGCAAGTATGTTTTATTGTTCTAAATTTATTTTTCATGTATATTTAGATTAACATTAAAGTTTTGATTTGGGATTGGACAAAAATATATATATAGCAAAAAGTGAATACCCAAACATTGTCCCAGGGTAGCATTCTTAGGTTCTGTGGATGGTGAGAAGTTTAAAGCTAAAAGTGTTTTATACATACCAAGATGATTGCCTCCTAAAGTTTAATGTGCATATAAATCACTTGTTAAAGTTATTCTAATTCAGTAGTTATGGGGTGAAGGATGAAGATATATATTTTTAACAAGCCCCTCTGATGACTTTGCTGCCGGTGCAGGGACCACACTTTGAATACAAAGGTCCTAAGGCAATTTAAATGTTATTAGAGAATAACACTGCTTTTGCCTTCAGGTTCCAGTTTTCAACTGAAATGAATAAACCAATAGATATCCTATGATAAAATATAAGAAAGAGAAAGGTTTTTTTAATTGTTATTTTTATTTGATTTTTAAAAGAATATTAGTTTAAAACAACAAAGAATGTTTCTCAATACTTGGTTACTTGTATGCCAACCAATATGTAGTCATTATATATATATATATATGTGTGTATATATATATATAAATTCTATCAAATTTCTAAAAATTATACATGACAGTAGAATGCATTTATGTACTTTGATATATCATACATAGATATATTAATGATTTTTGCACTTTGATATATATAGGTAGGATATAATTTCTTTTTTTAATCAAGAAAATGGGTTTATTTCAGTTCATGATTCTGGAGAAGATAGGATATAATTTCTCATTTTTCTGAGTGTACATGTTATAGAATTACATTGGTCATGCAGTCACATATATATAAAGTAAAAATGTCTATTCCATTCTACTATCCTTCCTATTCCCACACCCTCTCCCCTCCCCTTCTTTCACTTCCCTCTACCAATTCTAAGGTAACTCTATTCTTACCTAGTGCCTCACTCCCCTTATTGTGAATTAGCATCCACGTATTAGAGAAAACATTTGGCCTTTGGTTTTTTGGGATTGGCTTATTTCACTTAGCTTGATAGTCTCCAACTCCATTCATTTACTGGCAAATGCCATGATTTCATTCTTCTTTAAAGCTGAGTAATATTCCATTTAATATATATATATATATATATATA
>NW_026011998.1:0-2795 GCF_001458135.2 Marmota marmota marmota | reverse complement strand
AAAAAAAAAAAAAAAAAAAAAAAAAAAAGAGGACACGACTCTATTACATATTCATATAGACTTTCTAGTTCATAATCCAGTGGGGAGGGTAGGAGGGGTAATCAGAGCTGTAATCTATCAAACCCATTACGGATGAAATATTATTGGCCCTTGCCTTTTATTTTTAAGTCATGAACATTAGGATTTGTGTTCTAAGATAATGAGTTCTTGCTGTGCCAACTGAAACACTGTGCACACTTTGTCAGTCTTCCACTTTTGAACCTCTCAGGGCAAACAATGCAGAGTCCTGGGGCTGCAGTGTGTGCTTGCTGATTTAATTCTCTTTGGGTATCTATTTGCATCTCCGGAGCACCAGAGAGCATGGGATCACTGACACCTTTCCTGCAGTGTCTGGGGAAAGGGACTAAAGAGAGACTTGCATAGCTTCTATCCACATCTCCGATAATAACCACAATAGGTTACAGAAAGGATCAAGTTGAATATGGATCCTATGAATGAAAATTTCCTTGACTTAGAAAAAAATCGTTATTCTTTGTTTTTCCTAGTGTGTTTAAGCAGCTATGTTTGCCAATATTATTCACAGGCTTGATGCTTCATTCTTTTGCAGAAAAGACTGTCACCTTTATAAATGCATGCTCACGGTCTCCATAAAAACATAACTGAGAGAATGAAGACAGGTGAGCTTTCTAGAAATTTGTTTTAGAAAGCAACAATGACAACAGCAACAAAACAATGCTAGTCTTTAAGGACTTCCTTTTAATAGCTCCAATGAACAAGGGGAAAATATAACTCTTTAAGGAGGGAGTGGATTAAAATTCTGAATGGTATTGCTGAACTAAAAATGTCTGTATTTTGAGTTGGGCATTTCAGCTTAGCCACTTTAAGTTCCAGGCTTTATTTTTACATTTTAAACTTATTTACTGCTCATCATTCATTGAATCTTAATTTGGAAGGAGCTCTCTGGTCTCAGTGAGATTGGAAATAGGGGCTGGTGATGGATGAGAAACTTGAATGAAGAGGAATTGGCTTTGGATGTCCACCAATTTAGAGGGTGCTCATTTAGAAGCTATTCTGGGCAGAGTTAGGGCTTCAGGCCACGGAGGTTGGTGGACAGAGTCCCCATCCTTTTTGAGGTATGTGATGTTGGGCAAGATACTTAGTCTCTTCTAACTCAGCATCTTCATTTGTAAAATAGGGATTATCTTAGACTCTGTCTCAAAGGGTTGCATAGAGGTTACGTGAGAAGATACACATAAAACTTCTGGTATGTTCTAAATGCCCAATAAGCATTAATGACTGTCAGCATTCTTGCAATTTGCATTGAATAAAAATGCCTTTATCACAGAATAAAGCAATTGATATCTGTGCATTGAAATAAGTGCATAGGTTGATATATTACAATCTTTTCCTTTTCCTAATTGAATTTATTTTTAGTGCTCACATGTATCTGAGTTTTGAATGTGCATAATATTTGAAAATGATAAAGCTAAATCCTTTAAAATAATTTAAAATACGACCTTCCACCGACTCCTTGACTTTTTTCTCCCAAATTCTTGAGAGTTTTAAGAGACCAGTAATTCCACGTCACCCCAGAGTGACAGCCCTAAAATAATTGCAACGTAAGGGTCAAGGCAGAATGTCACAGAATTGTTGTCTTCTGCAGACTGAGTCTAAGATTCTGTCTGCACAGTACCATGACAACCAGTTAGAAAGAGAAAAATTTAGTTAATCAGGCAGTTGTTTTAGCTGCACAAAGCCAAACAACTGGTTCCAATCTTATTTTCTTCTGCTTCATTGCATTGATGAGATTCAACTCAGAGTTCTGACATCATGTGTGTGACCTAAATCACATTTCTTTTACATTCTGAAAATGGCTTTAATTGAGTATTTAATGGAGTATTTGCTTCATTCGAAAGACCTTTTTTTTGCACGTGTGTGTGAGGAGAATTGTAATCTAGTGATTATGTGTGCTGGGAGAAGCACTGCTTCTTTGTTGGTGCTTTTAGATATTTTTTTTTTTTCCTATGGTTGGATGGGGTGGGTGGTGATTTTAAGTCAGGATCACCTGCAGTAGTTTCACAGCAATGAAAGATTACTTTGATCATGGCTGTTTATATCTATTTATTTCTCATTTTAAGTTCCACCCAGAGCTACCTATGACTATATATTGTGTTAGTTAGGAAAGACAGTTAAATAGACTCTGTTAAGAGTCTAAGAGCAGACATTTTTAGCCAGTCTCTTCCTGTTCCTAATCTTTCATTTTTTTTTCACAAGTAAGGTTTTTTGTTTGTTTGTTTGTTTTGTTTTAAGGAAACAAGGCAATTATATAAAGTCCTTAGCATAGGGCATGGAACAATCTAAATATGCAAAGGGAAGTGGCTATTTTTATTTTTCCATGGCTTGTACTTATGATCTCAGCATGTAGAATACATACATATAAATCTTATTTTCATACTGATTGTTCTATTAAGACCTTTAAAAAAATCCTCTTCTAATCAAGGGGAAAGGGAAGCTGCTAAACAGCATCAATTTTCAATTTTAAAAAAATGCTCATCTGCCATGCCGGGTGGTGCATGCCTGTCATCCCAGTGGCATGGGAGGCTGAGGCAGAGGGATGGTGAGTTCAAAGGCAGTCTCAGCAACTTAGTGAGACCTTGTCTCAAAATAAAATAAAATAATTTTATAAAGGGCTGGGGATATAAAGGATGTAGTTCAGTGATTAAGCATGCCTGATCACAAAAGAAAGAAAGAAAAAGAAAGAAAGAAAGGAAGGAAGGAAGGAAGGAAGGAAGGAA
>NW_026011997.1:0-15162 GCF_001458135.2 Marmota marmota marmota | reverse complement strand
CCAAATGTCTTCTTTGATATAATGAGAGCAACTAAGAACAAAGCAGGGAGGAAGAGCAGGAAGAAAAGACTAACATTAAACAGATACATGAGGTGGGAGGGAAAGGGAGAGAAAAGGGAAATTGCATGGTAATGGAGGGAGATCCTCATTGTTATACAAAATTACATATAAGAGGTTGTGAGGGGAATGGAAAATAAACAAGGAGAGAAATGATTTACAGCAGATGGGGTAGAGAGAGAAGATGGGAGGGGAGGGGAGGGGAGATAGTAGAGGATAGGAAAGGTAGCAGAATACAACAGTTACTAATAGGGCATTATGTAAAAATGTAGATGTGTAACCGACGTGATTCAGCAATCTGTATTTGGGGTAAAATTGGGAGTTTAAAACCCACCTGAATCAAATGTATGAAATATGATATGTCAAGAGCTTTGTAATGTTTTGAACAACCAATAAAAAAAACAAACAAACAAAAAAAAACAAGTTTTTATGAATGGTTGAGCGTGTCACCCAAAATTCCAATATTCTGTACAATTAACAGTGTACTAGTAGCAGGTTTATCTGTATTTCCTAAATTGTTGTTATGACTGAGCATTCTTATTGGGTGCATGTCTTTCATGGCAGTGACTCCTGGAACCTGAGGTAGGAGAATCTCAAGTTTGAGGTCAATTTGTAGGACACTGTCTCAAAATGAAAAATAAAAAAAAGGGCTGGAATGAAACTCTATGGTTTAGTTAGTGTGACATCATTTGGGTTTATCCCCTTCCCATCTAAAAATAATGAAAATCCAAGCCACTTGTGGGAGAGAGTGGCCCAAGGAGGAAGGTGTAAAGCTAATACTGCCATTTTCTTGTTTGGAGCATTTTACAGGTGTGTGTGTGTGTGTGTGTGTGTGTGTGTGTGTGTGTGTGTTTGTGATTCTCCCACCTTTGTTCTACTGGTTTGACTTGGGTATTTTCTTTTTGTTGGTATTGGCTTGTTTTAACTTTCTTGTCATTTTCTTTTGTATCAATTCTGTAGCTCCTTTTCTTACAGAAAAGAAAATTAAAGTCACAATACTTTATTTTCCTGCTAATACTAAATTAACTTCAATCTCATAAAGATATTGTACATTTAGATTTCTATACCCACTGTTTGTTCTCATTTTTCTTCCTTTATTTTGGTGATGTGCTGATGTATCACTGAGCTACATCACTAGCCTTTTTTCTATTTTTGTTTTTTGAGTGTGACTCAGTGGTAAGGTGTTTGCTTAGCAGGCCTGAGGCTCTGGCTTCAATCCTCACTATCATGAAACATACATACTCTGTGTACTTGATTTGACACGCTGTGTCTATTGTTTTAAGGTTGCTATCCTATTGAAGAGGGTTTTAAAAAGGGTCATGTAAGTCATGTAAACATGCTCCCAAAACTTCAAGTGTCTTTTATTTAATTGCTATGTTGAAGCCTAAGCTTACTTTGAATGTCATCATATGAGCAAAAAATCAAAATGGTCACTATGATTAATATTTGTCCCATCCCAATGCTTCCTTTCTATTTCATTTAATCTTATTCCTCTCCTACTCTTCCACCAACCATTTAGAGTATTGGTTATCAGATTGGTGTGAGCTGGTTTATCTGTATTTCCTCAATTCTTGTTATGACTGAGCATTTTTTATTGGTCTCTTTTTATATATTTTGAATTTTGGTTAGACTAATATTCTTCTCTACCATGAAAATAATAGTCTCATTTTCTCCTCATTTTTTTTAGGATCAGCAGTTAATCCATTTTGGTGTTATTAACATGAATAAGTTGTGAGGCAGAGCACTGCAGTGAAAAAATCTTGGTGAACAAATAATATTTTTTTTCCTCTGGATGCTACTAGAAATCCTCAATCTTTTTCTTTCTGTTTCTTAATTTTTGTCATTTTCAGTTGAAGAGAGTCCTATGGAAGTAGGAGAAACAAAATAGGAAAGAGGAATAGGAAAACTGTGGCACACATTTACAAAACATGACTTGGAGATTCTTAATCGATCATTTGAACAGAATTCCTACCCAGATTTTGGGATCCAGGAAGAGCTGGCCAAGCAAATGCATTGGCCCATAAGCTCAACAAACGTAAGTCAACATTTGGAAAACTTGGATGAACATTTTATATGAAACTTTTTATATAATATACAGGAAATACAAAGATTGTTTGAAAATGTCTCATGTCAGTTCTTCACATATGATATTGTTGATCCTTGTCACATATTCATTTCAGTGTGGGTGTGAATTTATTATGTTACTTTTATGAAAAAATCAACAACTTTGAGGCAACTTTGGGAGTAGGCTCCCATTAACATGCTCAGTAATTATTCAGAATCGGAACTGTGCCAGTTTTTGATCATGGTGCTGGCTATGGAATTATGGAGAACTGGGAAGATTGGGTGTTTTGAAGGTGGGCCAAGTAGTTTGCAGATATTTTGAATATTCAGTGAGAGGAGTTAAAGATGGCACTTCAATTTTTCCTGATTTGTTTTCTGGCAGAGACGTTAGAGATTTTTATTTTTGATCTGCTAAGTACGGTATGCCAATTTTACTGCCAAGAGGTGATCACACAAGGTGCAGGAAAAAGGACTTGGTTCAATTATGTCCCACATGTGGCACCCCACAGCATTAGTAGGCAATTTGTAGCCATTTGGTACATGAGGCACTAGTTTGTTTTGGGAATTTCTGATATGATTATTTGTGTGAATTATTGTTTAAGCTGCACAAAATTTTACTGTATTGGGATTGCCCTACTATACAGTAAATCAGGTTTGCATATATATCTCTTCCATCATTATCCATTGATTATTGAAAATATTTGTTTCATGAGACCAGGAGAACATTTTCTTAGAGAAAATAGGAAAGGGAATGTAATAACAGTGTTGCAAAATAAAAGAATAGCAAATTCTCTGTAAGCTATGAAGTTATTATATTACAAAAGTTCCATGAACTGGAAACATTTCAAACATCCTGCAAATAATGATGCTATAAAAATAAGTAGAAAATATTAACAAGATAATGACTGGGAGGGGAATATGTTTGAAAAGCAGTGCAACTGTTTAGAATTGGCCCATTTGTTCCAGAAGAATATATGGTCATGGAGAGGATCCTAGGAGACCTGGAAATGAGACAGGGAGCACCTGCCTTTTGGTCTCATCATTTTTAACAAACACACTAACTGTTGACAGATTATGGATGCCTACATCTTATTTTCTTTGTGTTTAATCATGTTTGAAGAGAAAATAAGAGCATGTGTTTAGAGGTACCAGTTTTGTAATATAGAGTTACAATTGTAAGCAACCTAAGTGTGAATCAAAGATTCTTCTACATGTTAATCTAAACTCATGCTGATTTGGAGATAGGTTTCAGGAGAATTCAAATACCAAAAGCCTTCTGGACACTATTGACTGTGACTCTCTACAACCCTAGACAATTAAGTTACATAGTTTGAAAAGCATTTTATCATTTTTAATCACATACCTCAAAGCTTTGTCGACTATGGCTGGCATTGCAATTATCCTCAATTGATGCAGGAGGAAAAATCTAGACTTTAGAGTTGTTCTATTCAATTTGTAGGATCACATCTATAATGCACTGTCCAGTTTTGGCAAACCTTTGTTTGTTGTGTTTATGGCTTTTAAATGCAAAAAAAATATGAATATCCTTACAGTACATGGGTGTTGATGGGTCAGCTTGAGAAAAATTAAGAGGCTGTGGGAAAGTGTGTAGGACACCTGGGGGTCTTCAAGGATACAAAGAGATTACTGGGAGACTTTGAAAAGCCTACGTTAATATGGACAGAAGAGTTTGTGCAGATTCTGGGAAGAGTTGGAAGTTTGGAATTGTGCACTGTTTATAACCTGCACAATGACCTCCATGATTCAGCCCAGGATGGATTGCCTTTTTTGGTTCTACTCCAGGTCAAAAAGCAAATCAGTGACAATGCTGAAACTAAGCTTTAGTATGAAATATTTGTCTGAAAATATTTTTTTTTTTTCAGATTTGGTTTCAAAATAAAAGATCCAGACTATGACTTAGAGTGAAACAGAGAGTATTTGTTGCCAGGAGATGACTTCAGTTCCCGGTCCAAGGGCATCATCCTGTTTTATATCACCAGGAGGCCCAGATGCAGTATGACAGCAGCACCACTGCACAGCCTTCTTGCCTCCAGCTGGCTCCACAGGGAAAAGCTGGCTACTTTCCTGTGGAGACATAGAGACATCCCAGTGAAGAGAATGGCTCATGTGGTGCTGTGTTCACAGGCATTAGAATAGAACAAAGTTGTGCTTCACTGGTTCAAGGAGCCAGAGGAATTGGACCTTCCCCCAGCTTCAGAAAAAAACAATTTATAGTCATTCTGCTTCATCTGTGCAGAATTTTGAGAAAGCCATGATAATGACAGAAAAAAAAACATCAGAGCAGGCACTTGCAATTGGCCTATGTTGACAGTTGCAGTGAAAGATGCAGCAGCAGCAGGACATGGAGCTCTTTGATCTGTGTGAAGGACAGCAGCAGAGTGACTAGGTTTACTATAATCCACAATTGCAACAGCCCCAGAATTACCACGAGAAGCTGTCAGTTCAGGACCCACTTCTAATGTCTCAGAAGCATGATGACATAGGGCACCAGGTGCCCTCTCTTCTACAAGAGCAGGATGCAGGATATCAAAAGAATGGAGAAGACTCCAGTTTTCAGATTCAGTGTTTATCTCCTCCAAAAAAGGAGATTAGTTTTGTTCCAGAGTCTTTTGTGTTAGATGGACAGCAAGTTTCCAGAGAGCAACCCAGGTCTCCAACTCAACATGTCTGGGATGAGGGGTATGAAGTATTTGATGAATGGGCTAAAATTATAACTGCAGTACTTGACTTCTAGTTTTAGAGAGCTATAGGCATAAGTCATCCTATAATCATCCACTCAGGGTAAGGGCTATGACTCTCTTGAATATGCATATAAACATGCTCAGTTCAGGAAACTACCTTGAAACATATATAAGAACAAATAAAGAAACAAACAAAAAACCCCACAAATGCCCACAATTTTTAATTAAAAAACAAAAAAATAAAAAAATAACAACTCCCCCAATCCTTAATACAGCCCCCTTTATCCCAGCTACTACCCCCCTTCTCACAGCTTCCTGAACTCTCAGTGTCTTCTGGAGGGGTAGCAATACCCACCAGTGGTAGATCCCTGATGGTGCTTCTTCTAGTGCTCTGGAGAAATTTGGACTCATGCAGCTACTTTCACAGCAACAGGCAGAAAGACAGCTCTTGCCATATTTAAACCAATGTGTGCTTTAGGTAGATCCATCTTGCACAGCCCTGTCTCAAAAATTATCTCCATCTTGGAGATAAGATTCTCTAAAGTGCCTTTGTATGGAGGGATCTTCAGACCACTGCTCTCCTCCCTGAACCAGAACAGTATACTCAGGATATTATAGTTTTCCAGGACAGCCTGTACCCTATGAAATTTGACAGTGTCATTGACATCACAATGGATTTTGATGTATGTCAACCCTCACAAACAAACAAACAAAAACCAAGCCTGGACGTTATGAAGGAAGACATCTCAGCCAGAATTGCTTGACAAGAATTCACAAGAGTCTGCTGGAGTTTGGCCTTTTAGAACAGACTTCTGCAGGTATGTGTGTCCAGTAACTGTTTAAATTTGGACTCACATCTCCCTTGTTCTTTACCACAGATGCCAAGACTTATTGTTTGAAAATATGTGCTGTAGTTCTTATTATTTTTTTTCCTTTAAAACTTTCCCCCAGCCCTCATCTCTCCCACTGTGCTCATAGTGAATGTGCCAGGGTTGTACTGTGTCAGGCATGTGCCTGTTGCTGTCATTCCATTTCCAATTCATATTCTTGGCAGAATATTTCTCTGACCATAATTTAGTTAGATACCTCCATCCTCCTAAATGGGCTCCCCACATTTTGGCACTGAAAGCAGAAACTTGTACTGAAGCCACAGCACTGAGATGAGAGCCCCTGTTTGTGAATCCATAGTTTTCTGATAGTCACCTGAGCATGCAGGTAAATGATATCTGAGGGTGCCCAGAGGAGCCCTTGAATATTGTTGATCTAATTTTTTGAGACAAACTTCAAAAACAGCGGTATCATGGAACTTTTCACTTGGAACCAATTTCACATTTTGGGACTTTAGGACATAGAACACCTTGAAGTCTTCAACCAGAGAGTTTCTTGTCTCTCCAATAGATCCTGTGGAAACAGATCCTGTGGACACAGCTCTGTAGGCTACATCCCTCAGACCACTCTGTAGGCTACATCCCTCAGACCACTAGGGGGCACCATTCACTCAGTGCAGCTGGAGATGCTCTTTCTGAATATCATGTTGACTCCTGGGGTGTTTTGTGTAGAAGCAGGCCAAGGCTAGAGAATTTTTTGTCAGTCCTTTTCACTTTGCTATTAAAATGTTTTATTACAAAACAGTGTATACTCGTTATTGTCATTTAAGCAACACCAGGAGTAGTGGAGAAATCTTGCATCTATGGATATTATCTTTTGCCCACCCTCTTGGAACCATTGTGAAGTGTTACAGATGCTATGTTTGTCATGTGTCTCATATTAATTTAAGTGTGAAATTATGATATAATATTGAATGACGTAATAAAACGTGTTTTGCATGCATTTACAAGCATGCAAACTAAGTTTGTGTAACATACAAAACTTTTGTGTAAATATCTTCCTTCATATAGTGAAGGAAGATGTTTAGATTAGAAATAAATTGCAGGTGTACTTTAAGCTTAAAGTTTAATGATAGGTTAAGAGACTTAGAGTCTGATTATGTAGTTTGGCATTAGTTAATAATAAAATAATATATCTTGGAAAATAGTATATCTTAGGAAATTCTGAAAAATGTAAATTAGTAATGCATTTTATTAATGATTCCGTATCCTTAATAATTGATAACTAAAATCACATCCTGAAGAAATGTAAATTGACATTACATTTTTCTATACCCCCAATTATGGTTAAGTAAATGTCACATCTTGGCAAAGTTTTGAAATTGTATAATTAATGATGTATTCTGGATCCATAATGATGAGAAAAATTGCAATAAAAGATGACCTAGAGAAAGCTGCAGTAGAGCTCTCTCTCTCTCTGGAGATTGCTCCAATGGAAGGACTCCTGTCTCATCCTTTTCACTGATGCCAATCATCTTTCAGGACTCCCTGGACCCCACTAAGGCAGGACCCTCAGTGGTTATCTAGCCTTTGAGGTTAAAGAAATACTAAGTTAGAATGTAGTCATAGTAACTGGAGCTATGTAATTTTGGGGATAATAAATGCAGATGCAGACTTTGCCTCTGGACTTTGTGTGTGTGTCTCTTTTTCTGTTTCCATTTTTAGAGGTTTATTTTAAGAATATTCCTTACATGAAATGAAGCCTTAGCAGAAAGAAGCTGGCACTGTATGGTTTCTGGAGACCAAATCAGGCTTTAGCAGTGTGAGGTGCAATCAGGCATCATTTGCCAGCTCTCAGAGGGGATTTTCTGCACAGAAGAGCAAGGTCAGAAGTGCAAGGTCTGGCTGGAGTGGGGGACTGAATCCTCAGGGGTTCAGTTGAAAATTCTCAGAGGCCCATATTCAGGAGTTTTTGTCTGGTCATAAACAAATAATGCTTACCTTGCCAAGTGTATCTGAAGGAATTTTTCCAGCTCCTGCAGTAAACTCAGTTTCCCAGGGAAATAGTATGACCAAGTACATGTGATACATAAGTAGCCTGACAACGTATCTCAGCTATTCCTAGTAACAACATGATATCTCCATAAGGTTCTCTGGGTACTCCAGGTGGGCAGGAATCATTCTGAAACCTCTCATGTTCATTGAAAACTACATGGTGCAGAAGTTTCAGGTGAATGAAAGATTCAGTCTTTTGAAAATTGAGTCATCATTTGGCTCAGATAAGATGTGTTTCAAACAAATTCCCATATAAAATTTCACAGGTATTCCCTTAAATTAGGGTTGCTCCAAGTAGATTTTGTTTTATTTTATTTAGGTATCTGTGATACATGGGGTTATTAATCTCTGAGCCACATCCCTAGCAAATTGTTTTTATGGGTTGTGTTCCTCCCCGCCCCGAGACAGGGTCTTGCTATATTGCTGAGAGCCTTACTAATTTGCTGAAGCAGGATTTGTATTTGTCAATTCTCCTGCCACAGCCTCTGGAGCTTCTGGGATTACATTCATGCCCCACTGTGCCCAGCTTCATGAAGCTTTTTTATCTTAATTCACTTCATGTTTGGTAGATGATCACAACACTGGTTCAAATGCAGAAATATTTTAGACACATGTGAGATACATCTATCCATCCATCTATCATCTATGTTCTTTATCCATTCACCTGAAAAATGAATACTGGAATGGTGCATAGGCCTTCCCCTCAGGACCACACTGACATCCTTGTCTTGTTGCCTATTTTTTTATGGAAAATTGACTCAGCTGTAAAAGAACACTTTTGAGTTCAATAGAAAGTGCTTGAAAGAAATATGACATGAAGGATATGTGTCCTATGTGCAAATTGTAAAGAATAAGCTGGGAATAAGAAAGCAAAATGGCCTGACCTTTGCAGTGTACCATGATACCCCATGATTGTGACTTAGCATCATGGAATTACTTGTGGTTCACTCCCTGAGGCTGACTGTGCTATCTGTTTAAAGTGATGGGCTGTTCTCAAAGATCTGCATGCAGAAAAGGTCCAGGTGCTGCACAATATCTCTACTTTGAGTTTAGTAAAGCCTCCTTAATGAGCAGGGGCTGACACATCTCTCATGGCTTGTGTGCAGTCTAGTTCATAATGCTGTCCTGTGGATTGCAAGTTCCTGCTCTCTTTTTCCTCATCGAGAAAAAATCCACCTAGTACTACAAAAAAAAGTGGCAATCCCCATTCCCTAAATGAACATATGAATGAGCTATGATCATATCGCTTTTTAATATGGGCCATGGTCTTTCTTTTATGAAGAACAGCCTATGCTTTGGTCCTTTAAAAGATAAAATATTAGACAAGGTTAATTTGAAATGAGTTCATTTAAGAAACAAACAAAAATGATTTGCAAATCATGCTGCCCTCAGAATCAGAATAAGTTCTCAGAATTGTGGGCAATAACATATTTAGGCAGCATTTATAGGACATTGAAGTTAGGTATAGAGTAAATTTAATTGGTTAGAGCTTAAGTGGTTTTAAAGTTCCCACATGAACTGAAACTTACTCTTAGGTTTCCATGGTTTTGACAAAAGAACCTGAGTCAATCAACTTCAAAGGAGTTTCTGAGGTTTCAGTCCATAATATCTTTATCTTATCACTTTGGCCCTGTGGAAAGGTTGAAAATTACAGTGGGGAGCATGGGGTGCAACAATACTTTTCATATCATGCTGGCCATGAAGCAAAAAGAAACCATAGAAGAAAGGTCAGGATCCCAACATTGCCTTCAAGAACATGATCTGAAAGATCTAATGCCCTCCACTGAGTTTCTACCTAAAGGTCTACCTAAAATTGCCTCCTAAAGTTTCTTTCCTCCTTCCAGTTATACCATACGCTGACAACTCAACCTGCAGCACATGACCTGTAGGGCCATTCGAGATCCATAGCACTCAGCTACTGTGATGCAACTCCATGTTTATTTAGTCTGTCGAATATATTCTGGAGCCTAAGCAAAATCAATGGATTCCCTCATGTTTTATTTAACAATCCTTGAATCAGTTCATGTACATGATGTAAACACCCAAGCAAATGTCTTTTCATGATTCTGGAAGTAGTGTGGATCTTGAGTCCTCTCTCTTCATTTTTGAGCCTGAGAGGAGAACAAGCCTCTTGGAACATTTCAGATAGGAAATTATAATGACTGTATTTCTGGAATTCCAAGAAATACTTGCAAAGACTCAATTGTATGATACAGTTTTATGATATCACAGAAGTTTTGTAAATCTGTCATTTTTTCTAAATACTGCCATGATAATAAATAACTGCAAACATTACATTAGATTCATAAATACAATGCAATTGTTATTTGTAAATTTAAAAAAGAAAAGAAATATCCCTAACAGAAGATAACTTTTTCTCATTATTCCCATAATATAATCTACTTATATTTCATTGGTTGATGAAAGTCACAGGACAAAACTTGAATTCAAAGCTCTAAAATCTACCATTCTTGGAAGACATAGCTTGTCCTCTAACCATAAGAAAGAAACATGTTGCCCTTATAAAGAGAGCATGGTCCATCTCTTTAGTCAGATTATTAGTTTTCATCTCTGAGTCTGTAAGCTTTATGTTACTATAACAAATTCCTGAGATAATCAAATCATAAAGAAAAAGGTTTTTTGGCTCTCAGTTTTGGAGATTTCATTCCATAGTCAGTTTGGCCCACTGCTTCTGAGTCTGGATAAAGACAGCACTTCATGGTGAGAGTATGTGTTGAAACAAAATCACTCACCTTAGGCCTAGGGTTTTGGATCTGTAGATTCCTTTCCTAGCATGTGTCCATGAGGCACTGGTTTGGCTCACAGCACCTCATATAAATAAAGGAATAAAATTAAAACAAAAATCTTTCTCCTTTAAGAGCACACCCCCAATGACACAATGATTTTTCTCTAGGCCCCACCTGTGAATTTTTCATCATCTCCCAATGGCACCACACAGGGGACCAATCCTTGAACACCTGGACCTATGAGGGACTTTGAAGATCCAACTATGGCATTCCTTTAAGTTCAAAAAATAATCTTCTGCTACTTTGTATGAAAAAAAATGTAAAAAGACTTTCCAAATAGTTGGGGCTCTAATGTCTATAACACTTTCAAGCTTCTGGCAGATTCACATAAATATCCTTTTCTAGTAGATATCTAGGAACAAAGTTATCAATAAAACACACTAGCATTATATAGAAGGGACAGGAAATGGGTCACTAAAATAAATATTATCATTTATGATACAAAAGGAAGGGGAAATACAGCAAATGTAATATGAAACTGTTTCTAGGGAGAAGTTTTGGTATCCTTTTTGCTTGAGAGGTTAATTGCTGATCCCTGAATGAGTAACCCAGTCTACATCATTGTTTTCCCCTTACCTTTTAGGGTCTCATTTGTAGGGGTATTGAACTCATGTTTCTCTTGATATTTCATCATCTGAATGGTGTCACGACCTTCCATGGTCTGTGTCTCTGAGCTATGTGTGTTGGTGCAATATTAGGGGACAGGTCTGACATTGCAGGCTGATTGAGCTATGAAATGCACGTGTGCCTCTTCCCTTCTTGTGCCTGTGATCCCACACAGCACCTGAGATGGGTGTGACTTGCCAAGATTTCAATTAATCTGGTGACCACAAGATAGCAAGAAGCAAGAATCCACCTTTGAAATTGTATCCCCTGCCTTAGTTGGTGAAGAACATTCCATTGAATCTCCTTTGTGGATCCCCTCTATAAAAATAAAAAGATTCCAGATGCCTGGTCTCTTTCCCATCTGACTCTTAAGTTCACAGAGCCATTCTATCCTCAATCTGAGAAACCCATGTCCATGTGTTGCATGATTTATTGACCATTTTCTTATCTTAAGGTTGCAGCCAGGTCTTTTGAACCCAGTTCATCTTGTCAGCATGGGCAGATGGCAAAAAGTTAAGATTCTGTGAGTCCATACAATATTATTTCTTTAATCAAAAATATGTTTTCTTTTAGTTCAATCTTGTTTTCCCACACACCTCAGTACTAACATTCGTGGACCATACACAGACACTTGTAACATAGCCAATAAGGGCTAATTAAAGTAGATAATTGTGTTTAGCTTCAAATGACATTAGTCATCCCTCAAAAATTGTCTAATTTTCTCTGTCATATTAAATGTCTAATACTTATTATTTGTATAAAAATTCTTACTGTTTACCTTGTAGAATTAGAGACAATTGAAATCATTTTTCAGTAGATGTTTCAGAATAATAATTGCTTTAAACCTAAGGTGTGACAGGCATTTCAAGCTGGCCCAAATACAAATATTCTCAAGCCATACTGAAAATGACCACAAGTTCTTCAAATAAGAATAGTAGCAAAGTGACAACTCTACTTAAGTTGTATAACTGTCCTGTGCCTAACCCCCGCACTTTTTCCCAGAAGAAGAGGGAGAAAAATATGTATAAATCATCGTTCAACCAGAGAAACAGAATCAGTGATGTGTGTGTGTGTGTGTGTGTGTGTGTGTGTGTGTGTGTGGTCATATTTCTTGCCCTATATTTTCATGTTTTATGTGGTCATATTTGTCTTGTTTTGCTTTTGTTCCCTGTAGTTTTAGTGTCAATCCAAGAGACCATAAACAAATCCCAAGTCATTAAGTGATCATTTCTTATAGGATTTTTACAGTTTCATGTTTAAGTCTTTCCTCTATTTCATGTTAATTTTTATATATGGGGTGAAGTAAGATCCTAACTTCATTATTTATGTGTGAACATCAATTTTAATTATACTATGTGTTGAAGGTCCTGTCCTTTCCCCATTGTGGTGTTTGACACCCTTGTTGAAGACCATATTTCCACATATACATAGGTTTCTTTTTGCCTCAGTGTTGTGTTTTATTGGTCTGTCTGTTGTTCTTCATGGCAGTACCATAGTTGTATTTACTGTAGAATTGTGAAGTGTTGAAGTTAGAATTTGTGAGATCTTTTATTTCTTCCATTTCAATATTGCTTTGGCAATTCAGACTCTCTTGAGATTCCATATAAATTTTAAGATTTTTCTTATATACAAATATACCATTGAGGTTTTGATAAGAATTGCATTGAATCTATACAGCAGTGTGGGTTATATGGAAATATTATAAATATGAAGTCTTTCAGCCCTTCCTTGAATATAAAATACCTTTTACTTCTTTATTTCTCATTAATTTTTTTGAATAATGTTCTGAAATTTTAATAATTGAGCTTTTTCCCTCCCTGGTAAGTTTGTTAACTATTCTACTCTTTTTGATGCTTTTGTAATAAGATTTATTTTTTATTTCTTTTTTGAACTGATCATTGGCAACATGTAGAAATATAACTTATTTTTTTCATATAATTTGTTGAATTTTTAAATTTATATCTGAAAGTTTTGTTGAATATTTAGGTTTTTCTACTTCTCATCTATGAAGAGACAATTTTACTTCTTCATTTTCTAATTTGGAGATGTATTATTTCTTTTTCTTGCCTACTTGCTCATTGAACTTCTAGTACTATGTTGAATAGAAGTGGCAAGACTCGGCATCTTTGCTTTCTTTCTAATCTTTTTTTTTTAATTTTAAGTTTTTATTTGTTTTAATTAGTTACACATGATAGTACAATGTTCTTGACATATCATACATTTGAGTCAGGTGGAGTATAATTTCTCATTTTTCTGAGTGTACAGGTTGCAGAATCACATTGATCATGCAGTCATGTATATACATACAACAATAATAATGTTTATTTTCTTCTTTCTAATCTTACACAAAAAGACTTTTAGTCTTTCACTCCTATGTTTGGTGTAAGCTATGGGCTTTTTCTATATGGTTTTCATGATGCTGAGACTGATTTATTTCTTTTCCTGCTCTCTTAATTGTTATTATCATAAATTACTGTTGAATTTTTTCAAGTGCTTTTTTCCCCTTATCAGCTGAAATAATAATGTGGTTTCTGTTCTTCCTTCCATGAATTTCATATATTTAACTGTTTTTTCACATGTTGAGTCATCCTTGCATTTCAGAAATAAATTCCATTTGATCATGGTGTATAATAGTTTTATTTCTATTTCATTGTGTGTAAATATGAGTATGTGTATGTGTGTGTTTTGTTGCAGCTCAAACCCAGTACCTAGTAAGCATTAGGTAAATACTCTCTCACAAGTTATTGTCTCAGCTTTATAGTTTCTTAACATGTTCTTAAATTAAGTTTGTTAGAATATGTTGAATATTTTTTTACAACATTTGTCAGAATTTGTGGGTCTATAATATTTTGTACTAACTTGAGCTCTGAAATCTCTGTCATTCTGACCTAAAAAATGACTTTTGAAGTATTAATTCCTCTTATATATTTTTGAATGGACTGAAAAATTTCATGTTAATTTTTTTAAAAATGTGTGGTAGACTGCACCAGTGTAGCTAATTGATCTGTTTTTTTTTTCTTCAGGAATTTTTGATCATAGATTAAATTACATTACAAGTTAAGGGCCCTTTCAGATTTTTAATTATTTATGTTTGCATGCTATATTCCTAGAACATATTAACTTCTGGGGTATCCATTGTACTGGCATCTAATTTTTCATAATAACCTCTTTAATTTTTCTCATTTCTGTGGCATCATTTTAATGTATCTTCCTTCAGTTTAGACTTCAATGATTGGAGAGTTCTCCTTTTATCTTAATTAAACTAGCTAAAAGATTTTCAATTTTTTCATCAATTAAAAAATCCAGCTTTTTGTTGTTTTATTGTTTTTTTTTTGTATTGCATTTCCAGTTTTATACTTTCTTTCTCCACTAATCTTTATTATATTTTTCCTTTGGATAATTTGTTTAGGTTCTTTTTCTAGTGCCTTGGGGTATAAAATTAGGTTACTCTATTGCTTATTTGAGTTCTTTTCTTAAATGCCAATGGTTCTGGTAAAATCTTCCTTGTTTAATTTTTTCCCATTGGGTTTATTAAGTTTATTTAAATTGAGGTTTTGTCCACCCTTTTTTTTTTTTTCACGGTTCCGGGGATTAAATTTAGGGCATTGTTCTTGGTAGGCAAGCTCTCTCTTTCTAAGCTACATCCCTACCCATTATTTTTATCATGACACATGATGTCACTAACTTATCCATGTTGGCTTTCAACTTGTGATCCTTCTGACTCATCTTCCTGAGTTGCAGGGATTACAGGCATGCACCCACAGTGCCTGACCTAGTTATCTTTTTGGAAAAAAAATTTTGAACATTGGTTCCTTCTCTCAAAACAAATTCTCAAAGCAGTATCAAGTTACAGAGATAATACTCACAGGGATTTTCTAATGTGGTGGCTACAGAGTAGAGTGAGCATGTTCCAAGATGTAGCAAACCCCTTGGTACTCACTTTTTCAGGATCATAATGGAGAAAGGGCAACCTAAACAAAATTTTAAAAATAAAACTCAAACATATTTTATTCAGAAAATCAAAAGCAGTTTGTTTTGTTTGAA
>NW_026011996.1:0-2796 GCF_001458135.2 Marmota marmota marmota | reverse complement strand
TGGGGTTTAGGGATTGTGTTGCCAACTTAAATTTTGTCATTATTATCAGGCTACCTGTGTTATCCTACTTCTCGCCGTCATCACGATGCAGGATGCGAGGCAAGGCACTGCACTTGAGTGATCCCTCAACGGACCTCAAGGAAAGCATGTCCTATTGCATGAGGGTTTGACGTCCACGCCCCGCCCTACGAAAAAAGGCGTCGGCTGATATGGGACCAGGTCTAGGGAAGGGCCCTCCTTAGGACTGAACCATACATTGCAGCCACTTCTGCACAGTGGGATAGGACCTCTACTTTCGCCTGCATTGTTTTATAAAATAGAAGGGGGAACTGTGGTGAGCCATTCTAATTAGACCGTGGCCGCCATTAGAAGATGGCGCCGGCTTCCACTGTGGCCTGTGATAAACAACTCCTAATATGGAGAATTGGCACACAATCCCTTACCACCCTATGAGAAAGGTCCACGTGGCAGCTTAAGATTGGTATGCTGGAGGCTTTATTAGGCTGTGCTTGGGCGCTCGGCGACGGGTCACTAGAAGATGATACATGAATCAAGGCCTGAATAAACTGCTGAAGGAAGAATCCTGTGTCGTGTTTTCCCTTGCCGGCGAGGGGTCCCGGCATTGAGATCTGGTTCTAACTGCAGCATAAAAACCAGTTTATTTTTTATGTTTATATGCATGCTTATATTTGTACATGTCTTTTATATTGTCTACATGGTACCACAATGCTTTAGAAATAAATGAGCACTCATAAATTAAATAACGTGTACTAAATGCTTCTCAAAGTGTATATGACTTGGAAAATATTAAGTAAATAAAATATGTGTAATATTATTGCTTTGATTTTTTAAAAGCTATGTCTTTTGACAAACAAAACACTCATGTATTTCACTTTTTGGAAGTTCTTGTTTAGGTGAAGACCACCTAATATCCACCTGTTGTGAAAATAGTTAACAAGAAATAACTTGAGATGATGGCTACATAGCTTTATTTTATGCCTAAAAAATTCCCATGAGCAATCAGATACTTCTTTTTTTTAAATGTAAATTGTTTATTTATATATGACAGCAGAATGCATTACAATTCTTATTACATAGATAGAGCACAAAATCAGACACTTCTTAAGGAGTAAATAAGGTCAATGTAAGTGGAATAAATACTTATAAATGAATTTCTCATCGCTTCAAAAATATTTCCCAGTTACTTAAAATCTTAAGGTTATGTTAAATTAAGTAATTAATATAAAACATTTCTATAAAACATTTCTAAGTTAAAATATGAAAACACTAATTCCTAAATATAAATTCAAGTACCCTTGACTTTTCAAATTCTATTTGCTAACAACTATGCTTTCATAAATTGTAGGTGTAGAGCAGAAAGTTCAATGTTGCATTCTTCCTAGTGTTGTGTGGCAGATCGCTCAGGAATCACTCCAAGTCCCAGTTTTGTCCAAATTGAAGAATCTTTATTTAGCCAGCCAGCTGCTGACTGCTCCCCGCACAACCCATAACTGTCTTTGCAAGGAAAAACCCCCAGCTTGAGCATTTTAGGATATTTAAAGGCAAAAACTACCTCTGGGTTGATGTAGCTGTAAGCAAGCAGGTACAGAAGCTGGTTTGGGCAGTTATCGAGACAATGCAATGGGTACATTGGTATTTCCCACAGGATTTTCCAGGTTGGCATAGCAGTAAGCAAGAAGAAGGGAAGTGGGTCAAAATGACCCTAGTTCAGTACAAGTTAGAGAATGGTTACTAACATCTAGACAATCAATCTCTGACAAGGTACATTGCCCAAGAAAAATGGAAAGCAAAGAGAACCCGCAGTCTGGCTGGGCACAATTCAGGAGCCACTTGTCAAAAGAAACAAACTTTATTTTTAGAACACACAGGACAAACCACACAGCTCTTCAGGAAAACATTCAGAGCCCAACTGCCACCACGGGCTTCCCACAAGCCTCTCAACCTCCCCCACTCCTCCTGCTCTTGAGGCAGATTGGCTTGGTCGTGTGGGCGGAGCCAAAAAAAGCCCCCCAATGAGCAGCTCCATGGTCTGAAAGGGCGGGGAAACAACCCAATGAGCATCACCGCAGAGGAGCCAATCAGTTGGCAGCTAGAAGTTTGCTGGGGCCGCTGTGAGCCAATCATCAGCTGGCAGCTGGAAGTTTGCTGGGGCCTCTTCGGCTGTGGCTCTCAACAAGAGAACAATTTCACATTGTATAAGAATTGCTGTTTTGTGTGGCCAAGTATGCTATGCTGGGTGACTATTAATGGGTACAGAGGCCGGGCTTTCTCATGGGAGAAGCATTTCTTACATGATATGGAGTCTCAGGGAAAAATGGAGTCTGTTTGGTCATTGCCCACACAGCCTGACCCATAACACTAGATTTCACTAAAATGTAAGACTAGTAAGAGTTTTAAAATTCTAATTAATACAAGTAATTTTATATGTAAGGAATGTGAAAAGAAATTAAGATATGTTTTAATGAAAAAACTATAAGACATAAAATACATTCTTTTATTGAAGAAAAAGGAAATTTACTCTTAGTGGTTTTTAAAAGAAGAGTTTCAAAATGTAAATTTCAGAAGGAAATAAAGCAGAAAGAAAAATATATGTATGAGGATATATTTTTTTATAAGAAAAATTTTAAAGATGTAAATTTTTTTGGTAAGAGAACTTTTTGTGGTAAAATAAAATTTTTGTCCTAAAATAAAATGATTAGATTTTTTCCAGAATAGAAAAATATGGACAAAACTAAGATTTAAGAAAATACAGACGGTCTGAATAAGTCACAGAAT
>NW_026011995.1:0-2796 GCF_001458135.2 Marmota marmota marmota | reverse complement strand
GATAGTGCACTGAGAACAAATTGATTGCATCAATTTTCAAGCAACAAGCACAAACCATGTTTGATTTAGATTCCTACTGCCTCTATCCATATAGGGCAAAAAGAAGTGAAACATAATAATTCAAAGTGTTCCTGCAAATGAATGCTTCAAAATAGAAGAATGAAATTTGGGGGTCCAGTACAAAAGAAGTACCAAAATAGAAGAATGAAATTTGGGGGTCCAGTACAAAAGAAGTACCAATCATTCCTGCCAAGTATCAACAAGATTGGCTGAAAAAATATTTTCTGAGATTCCAGTAAACTCGGAGATACGTGTAAGCTTGGAACACGCTTTCAAATGAAAGTGTTTTTACCCAGCCACTGCTTAGGGCTATTTCAACAGGGAACAAAGCATAGAGAGTGCACTGAGACCTAATTGAGAGTGTCACATTTCAAGCAGCTAGCACAAACCTTGTTCGATTTAGAGTTCCAACTGCCTCTATCCCTATTGGGGAAAATGAAGTGAAATCTAAAAATTCAAAGTGTTCTGGAAAACAAACACTTCAACCTAGAAGAATGAAATTTGGGTGCCAAGTGAGAATAAACTACTGATAATTCCCTCAAAGTATCAACAAGATTGGGTTGAAACATATTTGCTGAGAATCCAGTAAACTAGGAGTCTGTGGATGTTTGGCAAACGGTTTTAAATGAAAGTGTTTGTTTCCTTGCCTCTACTTAGGGCTACTTAAATGGGGAAAAATCATAGAGAGCAGACTGAGAACTAATTGAGTGTGTCAAGTTTCAAGCAGTTAGTACAAACCATGTTTAATTTCGACTTCCAAATCCCTTTATCCTTATAGGGAATAATGAAGTGAAACCTAAAAATTTAAAGGGTTCCCTCAAAGGAATGCATCAACATAGAAGAACAAACATTGTAGGGTCAACTGCGACTGGAGTACTGATCATTCTTTTAAAGTATCAACATGATCAGGTGAAAAAGTATTTGCTATGATTCCAGTAAACTCAGAGATCTGTGGAACTTTTGAACGTGTTTTTCCCTCGCATCTGCTTAGGGCTATTTCAACACGGAACAAAGAATAGAGAGTGCACTGAGAACTAATTGAGTGTGTCAAGTTTCAAGCAGCTAGCACAAACCATGTTTGATTTAGAGTTCCAAATGCCTCTATCCCTTTAGGGGAAAAAAAAGTGAAACTTAAAAATTCAATGTGTCCTGCAAATGACTGCTTCAACCTAGAAGAATGAAATTTGGGGGTCCAAGTTCAACTGGAGTACTGATCATTCCAGCCAAGTATCAACAAAAATGGTTGAAAGAGTATTTGCTGAGATTCCAGTAAACTCGGAGTTCTGTGGAAGCTTGGCAAATGCTTTCAAATGAAAGTGTTTTTTCCTTGCCTCTGCTTTGGGCTACTTCAACAGGGAACAAACATAGAAGGAGCACTGAGAACTACTTGAGTGTATCAAGTTTCAAGAATGTAGTACAAACCATGTTTGATTTAGTGATTCAACGGCTTCTATCCCTATAGGGGAAAATGAAGTGAAACCTAAAAATTTAAAGTGTTCCTGAAAATGAATGATTTAACCTAGAAGAACAAAATTTGGGGACCCAGTGCGACTGGATTACCAATCATACTCTCACAATATCAACAAGATTGGGTGCAAAAATATTTGCTGAGATTCCAGTAAACTGGGAGTTTTGTGGAAGCTTGGCAAAGCACTTTCAAATGAAAGTCTTTATTCCTTGCTTCTGCTTAGGGCTACTTCAAAAGGGAACAAAGCATAGAGAGTGCACTGAGAACTAATTGATTGTGTCAAGTTTCAACCAGGAAGCACAAACCATGTTTGTATTAGAGTTCCAAATGACTCTATCTCTATGGGTAAAAATGAAGTGAAACCTAAAAATTCAAAGTGTTCCTGAAAACAAACACTTCAACCTATAAGAATGATATTTGGGGAGCCAAGCGCACATAAAGTACTGATCATTTCTTCAAAGTATCAACAGGATTGGGAGAAAAAATATTTGCTGAGCTTCCAATAAACTCGGAGTTCTGTGGAACCTTGAAAAATGCTTTCAAATGAAAGTGTTTTTTCCTTACCTCTCCTTAGGGCTACTTCATCAGGGAACAAAACATAGAGAGTGCACTGAGAGCTAATTGAGTGTGTCAAGTTTCAAGCAGCTCCCTCAAAACATGTTTGATTGAGAGTTCCAACTGCCTCTATCCCTATAGAGGAAAAAGAAGTGAAACCTAAAAATTCAGTTTTCCTGCAAACAAACACTTCAAACTAGAAGAATAAAATTAGGGAGGCCAAGAACAACTGGAAAACCAATCATTCTAGCCAAGTGTTCAAAAGATTGGGTGAAAAAATATTTTCTGAAATTCCAGTAAACTCAGAGATCCTTGTAAGCTTGGCAAACGCTTTCAAATGAAAGTGTTTTTTCCTTGCCTCTGCTTATGGCTATGTCACCAGGGAACAAAGCATAAAGAGCGCACTGAGAAGTAATTGAGTCTCTCAAGTTTCAAGCAGTTAGTAGAAACCATGTTTGATATAGTGTTTCAAATGCCTCTATCCATATAGGGGGAAAAGAAGTGAAACCTAAAAATTCAAAGTGTTCCCGCAAAACAACTCTTCATCTTAGTTGAATGAAATTTGGGGGCCAAATGAGAATTGAGTACCAAGTTCGGAAATGCATTCAAATGAAACTGTTTTTTCCTTGCCTCTTCTTAGGGCTACTTCAACAAGGAAAAAATCATAGAGAGCACACTGAGAACTAATTGAGTGTGTCAAGTTTCAAGCAGCT
>NW_026011994.1:0-2796 GCF_001458135.2 Marmota marmota marmota | reverse complement strand
GTTCCTCTTCCACATTTTGAAAGAAGATTGAGAGTAGACAGCCATGCTTTTTAAAATATTTCATAGAATTCACTGATGAAACTACTGTGCCCAGAACTTTTACTTATTAGTGTTCCTTCCCCCCCATCCCCACCCCCAGTGATGGACACTTTACCCAGGCGGGGCCTCAGACTAATGCTCGATACCACTCACCTCTAACCCCAGCCTCAGCTTGTGTTTTGCTTCCTGATTTAATGGCAATCAAGTTGTAGATTTGTGCGGGTGTTCTTGTTGATTCAGTGTTGGTAGCCCTCTTTACTGTTAGCATTCCTTCAACTTGATGGGATTCGGACATGCCAATGATGAAGAGCCTTCTGGGTGTGTCTAGTAATCGTTGGCATGTGGGATAGGGACTGAAGCGCAGACCCTCCCTCAAGTTGGGCAGCGTCATCCAATAGGATGGTGGCCTGCTTGGAATAAATGTTGAAAGAACAAGGAAGCAGCAGCAGATGCCAGTGCTTCCCTTCTTGATGGCTGCTGCCATCACTTGAGGATATCTGACCCTTGCTTCTTCACTCCTGCAAAGAGGACTGTGCCAGCCACTGTCCAGGGAGTTTCCGGAAACCTGGGATTGTATTTCATTCATTACTTTGTTTATTTATTTATGTATTCACGGTACCAGGGTGTAATGGTCCTTTCCAATGGCCAACTTGATGAGATGAAGAGATGCAGAGGATCAAAGTGCTCATGGGTGCGTCAGTGAGGGTGTGTCTGGACATGATTGGCATGTGGGATATCCAATGGAATCAAAGACCCTCCCTAAGCACGGGCAGCACCATCCAATAAGATGATGGCTTGGATAGAATAAAAGTCGGAAGAACAAGCAAAGCAGCAGCAGATGCAAGCGGATTCCTCTTGAACACTTCCGGATTGCTGCTGTGCTTGAATGTCGGACTCTTGCTTCTTCTCTCTTCCGAAGCAGGCTGTGCCAGCGATTCTCCAGAAGCCTTTGGCCTACTGCTAGGGGAGCACCCTGATCTCTCTTGTTCTGGGGACTTATCTGCTTGTTCTTCCAGCTCTCCAGCCGACAGACTGCCATTTTGGACTATCCAGCCTCTGGAGTGTAAGCCAAGCCAGTGAGTCTCCTTTTCATAACCAAACTCCCTGTTGATTCTGTTCCTCTCGGGAACCCTAATGCAGAGGGATTGAGCCCAAACTGCTTAACCACTGAGCCACATCCTCAGCATTTTCTTCTTCTTTTTTTCCGGCAACGTCTCCTCAAATGCTTCGGGTCTAGCTCAATTGCCGAGGCTGGCTTTGAACTTGCAATCCTCCAGCCTCAGCCTCCTCCAAGGCGAACTCACAGTCTCTCTCCATCTCTCCCTCTCTATTTCTCCCTCTTCTCTCACTTTCCCTCCTTGGAGACCAAGGTAGTCAGGTGTGGGTCATGGCCACCCGTGATGGGGATCCCCGGATTTTAGAAAGTGGTTTGAAACCTATCTCTCAACAACATCGATTCAATCCAACACGGACATCCGAGATGATTGAATTTGCCCTTCAGCAGAAACGTACCCATGAGATCCTGTCTCCATAAGTTCCACACCCTGTGTTTCAGGTCCAGAGGAGCCCAGGAGAGTAGAAATTATCTTGTCAGCGGTCTCTGAAGACTTTTCCCCCTCTGAGAGTCTGCAGCTATGGAGAAGCATTTTCCCTGCTGTGTGAGGGAGGCCTGGGACTGTGGAGAATGTGCTCCAGGGCCCCAGGCACTGCCAGCCCTTGAGGAAGCAGATACTGGGCCCTGGCCTCTGCCTTTGTATCCCAGGCTGGGCTTCCTTTCTCGCGATCACCAGGACTTCAACCGTGAAACACTTTTAAGTCCCTGTGGGTTTCTCAGCTCTAACTGCCCCATCCACGGATCCGGATTGCACAGCCCTTTGAGAAGAGGCCCAGAGATGCCTGCCTGCCTGCCCGGGCCCAAAGCCTCAGACCCAGCAGGAGCCACCGGCCCCACCAGGAGGGTTGGACGCCTCTAAGAAACCAGGAAGACCGGTGCCCAGGCTGCCCCATTGGACCAAGTGATCCCGAGATTGCCCATACTCTTTCCAGCATCTCTCTGTGCTGGTGCCAGGAGCCTCTGCCTGAGGTTTCCACTCCCATGCGGGGGCTTTACATTTGAAGGCTCTGGACTCCTGGCTGCCTGCCTGCCTTTGGCCTGAGAGCACTGGCGTCTCCGTGAACATGCCGCAATGGATGATCCTCTGAGAAGAAACCCTGTTCAAATAGACAATTCTCAGATTAGCAGTCGAGGGAGAAGTTTATGGCTTCTTGGATTTTCATGAAATTTTCTGTCCCTTGTATAATAAAATCATGGAAACAATCGTTTCCCACTAGTGTGCTTGATTTGGAGATTGGGAAATGAAAGGTGGCTTGGCTGCATGCCCAGCATGGGCCCTGTGCAGGTGTCTTTCCTTTGCGGGAAAAGGGATGGATGCTGGTGTCCCCTTTGCCCAGGTCCACTCCGGGTTCTCCCTGGCCTGTTAATCCTGCCCAGCATCAATGTATGGTAAATGTTCATTACAAGAATTCTTCAGCTCATTTCACTTCTGTCATTGTTCTGGGGCCAAACATTCACAGGACTTCATCCCAGACTTGTCTGAGCTTTTGGACCCCTTCCCTCCATTTCCTAGAGTGAACCGCAAAAGTCTTACTTTTACACCTCTGACTCACCACAGGCAGATGTTTTACTTTCTCAGATCCAAAAGGAATATTTTCGGGAACGGCCAAAGATGCTAAGCAAAGTATGTTCCCAGAGAAACT
>NW_026011993.1:0-2796 GCF_001458135.2 Marmota marmota marmota | reverse complement strand
GTGTAGTGCTGAGGATCCAACCCAGTGCTTCACATGTGCGAGGCAGGTTCTCTGCCACTGAGCCACAATCTCAGCCCCCCTTTTGAGCTATTTTTGATCACTCCTTTGCCATATCTTCTAGGCTCAGCATTTGTAGGTATCTTCTGTGGTGCTGGGATTGGGATTCTGCTGCATCTAAAGATCAAATTAGAAAGAAGTATCTCCCTAACATTAATGGTTGAATTGATCCTGAGCAAGGAAAATCACTGCATTTATTTATCTTTCTTTTCATTCCTTTCAACCATGTTCAAAGTTCTCTGAATGCATACTTGTATATGTGTTGTCAGAGTAACCTTTCAGTATTTCAGGAGTGCTATTTTTTTTAGAATTCAAATTCCAGTAATTCCTGTGTTGCCTACATATAGCAAGTTTCCTTCTCCTGGGGACCCACGTGAGAAATGCCACATCTGGGGATGCCTGGGGGCCCTAAGGTGGGCAGCAGAGGTTCATTACCCTGGGGACTCTCTTGGGGAGACATCATGACCTGGGGATGCCTGGGGGCTCTGTCTAAGGTGGGGTCCAGGGCTTCCTTATCCTGGGGACCCTCTTGGGGAGACACCATGGCCTGGGGATGCCTGGGGGATATGTCTGTGGTGAGGACCAGGGCTTCCTTCTCCTTGGCAATGGAGACTCCACTGTGGATTCAGGATGACCGAGGTCCAGGTGAGGAAAACATGAGGAAGAAGCTTCCTGGGCACTGCCTGTGTGCTGAGGAAGAAGTTCTGCCATGTCCTTTGCTTTCCCAGGTAATATTTCAGCAGAACTTCTTTTACAACAGTATTCCTCACTGAGGGTTTGGCTGCTCGTCATTATGTCACTTCAGTGTGTTTTGTGTGGCCTGAGTGTATTTTGGGGAGAAATCCAAGGGCACAGGAGAAACCCAGATGGCCACTCAAGATGGTGCAGGGAGGCCCAGCACCTGGAGTCCCACTGGGGCCTGAGGGGAAGGGCTAATGTGCACCTCATTGCTTGCTCTTATTCATGTTTTAATGAGTAAATTTTCTTATAGGTTTAAGTACTTGAGAAATATTGAGAAGTCGATGTGTTAAAATTCAAAGTTACATTAAGTGTAAATATTGCATTTGTGTCGGTTACAAGAAGAACCTTGTGGTGGGGTTATAGATCAGGGGTGGAGTGCTCCATCCCAGGCACTCTGAGATGAAACCAAATGAAGAAGCAAAACACAGACTTGAAGATCTACAGTGTAAATTAACCACAAGTAAAGGACTTCAGATGTATTAATCCAGTGTACTGCATGCTCCTATTAGAACCTCATTTGTCATTGTCTAAAATTTATTGGAAATAGCTGGAGAAATCTGTGTATCAGTTGGGTATTAGATATTAAAGAATTGATTGTTTTCAACTGTGGCTGTATTAAAGACTTCTTTCCATTACGTGACCACAATTTTTTAGAAGAAACCGGATGATGCTGGGGTTTGCTGGGTGAGTCTGTTCTAGTGGGGTGGGCCCTCTCACCAGTCCCACAGTGGGGATGGCTGCGTGGGCAGTTTCTTGGCTCAAGTACCCATAATACTTGGGGTACCAGGGCCAGTAGCTCCTAGCGGCCACACACTGAGGGGCCTGTGGGCAGAATGCTGGACAGCAGTGCCTAGAATCCTCGGGGCCCACAGTTCCCAGGAGCCCCTGGTGAGAATTGCATGACACACCAGTTCTACCCAGAATAATGGGGGCTCCTGGCAACTGTGTGGCCTGCAGATCCCAGAGGCCTTTGTGGAGGATTCTTGGCTGGGTGGGCAGTCGCTGGGATATGCTACCCAGAATCCTCAGTGTACCAGGGCAAGCACGTGGCCCAAAGCTTCCAGGTGCCTTGGTGGGTGTGAGCAGCAGAATGCTGGACTGCACTGCCCAGAGTCCCCAGGGTGCTTTGTGAGAATGCAGCCAGCAGCTCCCAGGAGACTCTGGGGTGAGAGCTGCGGAGGTTATGATGGCTGCCCTACCTAGAATCCTTCAGGGCCTGCCATCACCAGAGCCCTCTGCAGTGAGGGCAGCATAGGTCAAATGACAGACGGCAGTATCCATCACCCTCGGGGACCTGCGGCTTGCAGGGACCTCTGGAGTGATGGCTGTACTGACAAAATGACAAATTGTGCTACCCATTACCCTTGGATGCCTGCTGTTCTTAGGAACCTCTGGGGGCAGGGCTGCAAGGGCAGAATACCAGGCTTCAGTGCTCAGAATCCCTGGGGATCCCTGCAAACCCTGTAACTCCCAGAGTTTCTGTGGTGAGGGTTGTGTGGGTAGAGCACTACCTGGAATCTCTAGGGGACCAGGGAAAGCATGGGGTCTGCAGCTCCTGTGGTCCTCCCAGCAGGGCTGTGCAGGCCAAACCTACCCTACCTTACCCAGAACCCTCAGGGGCTGCAGCTCCCAGAACCCTCTTTGGTGACTGAGCAAGCCCTGGACTGAAGTACCCACAACCCTAAGGGGGAATTTAGCGCCCAGAACCCTCTGATGTGAGTGGGCAGAACTCCATGACTCACTACCCTCAAGGGCTGTAGCTCTAAGGATCCTCTGTGGTGAGAACGGGAGGCAGAGAAGTTAACTATACTACCTGGAATCCTTGGGGGTAGGTGTTGTCCAGGTGAGTGTGCAGCCTGCAACTCCCAGAGGCCTTCACAGTGAGGGCTGTGCAGAAGGCCAGACTACACTGTCCAGAATCCCTGAGCCCTGGAGCGCCAGACACCTTCCTGTCCAGGGCTTCAGGGAAAAGCATCTGGGGTGTCCAGGCAGATCCCT
>NW_026011992.1:0-2797 GCF_001458135.2 Marmota marmota marmota | reverse complement strand
TCTCTCTCTCTCTCTCTCTCTCTCTCACACACACACACACACACACACACACGAACCACTTCAGGATTGGCAATAGGTAGGTGCCTCTGGGCCATGGATTTTGATTCTACCTAGAAGAGCTCAGGGGTTGATGTATAGGTTCAAGAGGCCTAGGAGTGTTAGGGTCCTTATGCACTTATATAGACAACTCAGGGACCTCCCACCACTGTGTCCTAATAAGGTCTTAAAAACGACAGGCTTTTGTGGCAAGGAGAAATTTTTTAGAGACTATCCAATACAATTATACAGATCTGATTAGAGGCTGGATACCATGAATGTGGATTCTCTAAATTCTGCCTCAAGAGTAGAAGCCATTTCCTCTGTTACATACAATGAGTTTATGCCTTTCTTGCAATGTGAAGTGCTTCCCCCAGGTTGGGATTTAATAATAACAATAAAGCCTAGGTATAGCTCAGCTGGTAAGGATTTGATTCAGGCTCCTGGGTCTAAAGATTCTTCATCACCAGCCATTCAATGGATCCAAACCACATGGCTTCTTATCCAGCTTCAGATACTTATTTACTATGTGACCTTAGATAAAATTAACCTCTCTGGCCATCTTTCTCATCATTTATGAAATAGGGAAAATAATATAACAATAGCATCTTTCTCATAGGGGTATTTTGAAGATAAAATGAGTTAAATCTTACTAAGTACTTAGAACTATATCTGTCACACAGTTAAACCTAGACATTTGCCATGATTATTATCCTGGGTTTACCCATTTGTAAAGATAAACTAAGGCCAGTCACTTTTAGCTCACACAACTGAAAGTTGTGGCAGCTTGGGGACTTTCCCCTTTATACTAAGAGTCATATACAAGGCTACAAAGATGCAAGGCCTAGGAGGATATAAATTGGATAGGACTTGAGAAATTGGGAAACTGCTCATTTTTGTCGATAAGAAAGCCAAAGCTAAAATTGCTATGGTCACAGAATTAATTTGTCAATAGAACTAAGAATTGAATTTAGTAAAAATGTTTTTTTCATTGTCAGAAGGTTTAAGTTCACATACTAAAAGCAGGAACCTGCCAGGTCAGCATTACTATTGTCACTATCAGCCCTTTCCAGTAGCACCGTCCAGTGTGAAAATGACTTGAGCTCTACAGAAGAGGGCTCCTGTAGAATGGTGTCAGTGGAGCACAGCCACGACACACAGCTCACTCAAACACAGTCAGCTTGGACTGATTTCCTACTGAGGCTCTAATTCTGTCTCATATGTGTCAAGCATAGAGGAGACCTTCTCTGTGTGTCATGGAACCCTGCACTCCAGCATTTCCTATTGGAAGAAGAACTCTTTCCACTAACAAACCTGACCTTGTATTCTATCAGATGGAAAAATGTCTCTACTGTTGAAAGCTTGGGCCACTCACATTGAAGAAAATAAGGTTTATGGATGCTTAAAACAGGACTCTGTTGTTAGGCAAGGTAACCCAAACCATTTCTGTCCAGTCTTGTGCAAGGAGCAGAATAGTGAGTGCCCTCATATGGCTGCCTTCTCAAACCAGAAGGGGAAGGGGAAATAATTAAATGCTTTCCAAGGCAGTATTTAAAAGGTGCCAGTTGTCTAGTGCTTTGACCATTGCTCTTAGATATTTTCAGTATTTACTTCCCATTACATCAAGTGATGGCTGCTACAAAGGTACCTTTTATTTTCATTTGTTGCAAGGCCCACTCCTTTTATCACTTGACAAATTGCATTTGGCTAAACTAAGATGTTTAAGCTAAGGGGGTTGATGACTCTAACTATAAACTTGAAATTAAGAAGCCCAGTTTCTACTTTTCCTTCCCAGTCATTAAAAGGTTTTAGAATTGGTGCAAAATCACCACAAATTCTGCACTGTGGTGGTGTGGAAAGCTATTTCATGATGTGCTAGATAGGAATTTCCTTTCTTTTGAAAACTGCTTACAACTCTTACCCATGAAGGTGTTCTCCCTTACCCTTTACCATCATTTCTATTCTGGGCATGATATTAACCCAAGATACCATGGGCAGAAACAATATGAGGTGACTCAGGAAGTCAGTGACCTTGGGGCCCAGGGAAAACCAGAGAGAAAACATGAAGCCTTAACTACCCATTCTCCATGACGAGCTTTCTTTCTGATCACACCTAAAATCTAGACTGAGTTTGAACTTGGCGTATCTCTGTTGCAGCTCTTACTTTTCTGTGTGTTTGGAGCCTGGTCTGTTCCTTTGCCTCTTCATCTTGATTCATGTTATGGTTTGGATGTGAGGTATCCCCCAAAAGCTCACGTGTGAGACAATGCAAGAAGGTTCCCAGGAGAAATGATTGGGTTGTAAGAATCTTATTCCAATTAGTGATTTAATCCTTTGATAGCATCAACTGAGTAGAAAGTTGACGGTAGAGTGTGGCTGGAGGAGGTGGGATGGGGCGTGGCTTTGGGGTATATATTTTATATCTGGAGAGTGCAGTCTCTCTATCTCTGCTTCCTGATGATGTGAGCTGCTTCCCTCTGCCACACTCGTCCACCATGATGTTCTGCTTCACCTCCAACCCCAGGGAATGGAGCAGACCTTCTATGGACTAAGACCTCTGAAACCATGAACCCTAAAATAAACTCCTCCTCCTCAACAATTGGGCTGGTTGGGTCATTTAGTCACAGCAGCAAAAAAACTGACTAAAACAATTTGGTCCCTGCTCTCTATTCCACTCTGCCCACCACCTGCCCACATTCACATCAGGGCCTGCATCTCCTGACTTGATCTTTGTTACTTCAACCTTAACCTAATAACAAAC
>NW_026011991.1:0-2797 GCF_001458135.2 Marmota marmota marmota | reverse complement strand
AAAAAAAAAAAAAAAAAAAACACAACTTTCTGCATCTTCCATAACTGATTCCCTTCAAGGAAAAAACAAACGAGGAGACAAAACAAAATCCCACTGATGGTAATGAAGCCTTTTACTCACATTATCAATTGAAGAACAATACTATGTGTGAACAGTCTTGGGACATTCCCTGAAAAGGTGTCCAGTGGCTATGAGAACTCTTTTAACTTCAAGCAACTTTGAAAGGAATACAGAACTTGAAATTGATTCCAAATAGGGGTTGTGTGGGGAAAATGAGGGAAGACCTTTATATCTAGGGTTTTAAGATGTTAACAAAATGGTTTAAAAGGCTCATTTATCAAAGAGAAGAACTGGGATGCTTCAAAAAAAATCCACACTTTGGTAGAGAAAATTGGAATGCTAAATCCTAGAAAGCCTGTAACAATCTACAATTGGTCCAAGATAAAGACAGAACTGTCCAAAAACATTTAAAGTCTAAATCAAGTTGAAAACTAGCTGATGAATTTTCACTCCTGTAATAATTTACAGAACATGTTGATTTTGGTCTCTTTTGCAATTTTTATATTGTATGCACTTTTAATATGAAGAAAGAAAGAGTTGGATTTTTCTTTCCTCTGATGTTCCTCTAATATGACTGATCAGCAATCTTTTAATTTTAGCTATTTTATAAGTACCTGTTAATCAGCACAGTAAACTCGGGGCTAAGCCATATATACACATCCAATACTCATAAATGGAAAATTTTAGGATGTGAATATACAAGATACTATGTAAGCAACTGTTACCCTACTTGAAAACTTGTTTCCAAATAAGCTTTTTTTTAAAACATCCCCTTCAGTGTAACAGAACATTACCTAGTAAAATATCAATAGCTATGACAACTTATTTTTCTTTTCAAGGGAAATCACAAAACAGGTGAACAACCAAGTCCAGGGTGGTTTTTCTATTTGATAAATACATCCAGAACTCTGTACAGTAAATAAAGTTTGCATGCAGTTTAAGTATCTTTAAATGAGAATTTAAGCAAATAAACCTTTTGCTTCATAATGGTGTATAAGAACCCCCCGCCCTTTATAATAGCCATAGGGACCTCTTCCCCAGTTCCAAAGAGGAATCACGAAGACCGGGTACTTTCTTAAGAGTTTTCTGCACATCATACTAAATAACATGCAAAGAGTTCAACAACATTCTTCTTAAGGTAAGTATTACTCTTTAAAATGGGCATGTTAACCACTGAGAAAAAGTCCACTCAACTATTTCCATTACAATGCTTCATTTGGTCATCGGTAGTATAAAAGAAGTCAAATAATATAGGATCAACAAGTTAGTTTATCCACTGTCTACTGCATATGACACCAAGGTCAACATTCTATGCAATATAGTTGTACTGGTTTGGGTTTTCTTTATCTCTTTCCATGTAGTCCCGGTCAATTAAGGATTCTATTCTCTTCTTAAGATCAGCAGGCTGTAAGAGAAGGCAAATTTTAAATGCAAAGCTAATAATCATTAGCAAAAGCCCACTTAGCAATACCCCATTAAAAAGAGAACTATTGGGGCTGGGGATGTGGCTCAAGCGGTAGCGCGCTCGCCTGGCATGCGTGCAGCCCGGGTTCGATCCTCAGCACCACATACAAACAAAGATGTTGTGTCTGCCAAAAACTAAAAAAATAAATATTAAAAAAAAATTCTCTGTCTCTCTCTCCTCTCTCTTTAAAAAAAAAAGAGAGAACTATTTTGTATAACAGATTTCATATATTGAATTTACTTACGTTTAGGTTTTTATTTACATAAATCCCTTAATATTTTTCTTTGGTGGTGGTGGTGGGGTGACCTACTGGGGACAGAACACTGATGGGGTACTCTACCATTAAGTTACATCCCCAGCCCTTTTAAATCATCACACCCATATCATTATACAATATTTTCTAGCATTTTTCTGTTTTTAAAAATGTTTATTTTTTAATTGTACACAACATCTTTATTTTGTTTATTTTTATGTGGTGCTGAGAATCGAACCCAGGGCCTCGCACGTGCTAGGTGAGCACTCTACCACTGAGCCACAACCCCAACCCACCAACACTTTTCTATTTTAAAGAGATCTTCCCTAAAGCAACTACCCTCTGCACAATTAAATACAAAACCAAACTTCTCATAACTTCTCATGAGGAACACATTAGAGTTTATAAAAATACTACTTAGCTCTAAGCAATGTAGTTTGAAAAGATAAATACACCTTTATTTTGGATAAAAGCTAGGTCTTCAAGTTAGTTTTCATTAATATAAATTAAATTTTAAAATGGATAGGGGAAATCACTATTTAAAAGAATACTACATCAAATGGCTCAATAAACGAAGTATCATCATTCACATGTGTATTTCAGGTTTAATGTAATTAATTTAACTATCAACTCCTATACTTGATTTGAATTTCAGAATCTTAATTTTTTTGATACTTTTTAAAATTTGTTCTACTTAGTTAGAATCTTAACTTGTGGTTTAAAAATCAAGAAAGCTGGGGGGGGGCTGGAGTTGTGGCTCAGCAGTAGAGCACTTGTCTAGCATGTGCGAGGCCCTGGGTTTAATCCTCAGCACCACATAAAAATAAAATAAAGGTATTGTGTCCAACTACAACATTAAATATTTTTTAAAAAAAAATCAAGAAAGCTGGATACAGTGGCACATCCCTATAATCCCAGCAACTTGGAAGGCTGAGGCAGGAGGTTGGCATATTCAAAGCCAGCCTCAGCAACAGTGAGGCATTAAGCAACTCAGTGAGACCCTGTCTCTAAATAAAATA
>NW_026011990.1:0-2797 GCF_001458135.2 Marmota marmota marmota | reverse complement strand
TAAATAAATAAATAAAGATATTATGTTCATCTACAACTAAAAAAATAAAAAAAATAAATCAGTAGGACTAATTTCAAGGAACTGTTATAAAACAAATTAGACCGAACCTTATCAAAACAGAAGTCTAAAATCCATTAAGCTCAGCCACTGACTGGAGTAAGGAAGCCAGTCAACCATTGCTTCAGAGAATAATGGTGAATCCTTCAGGGATAAGATAACACTGTGGAATCTAAAATTATCATATATGATATTGAGCTTTAAATTAAAATGTTAATAGGCAGAATAAAAATAATTTGAAGATATGAATAGTAAACTAAAAACTGTTCACATATTATCTATATGTAGCTATTATATGCATTAGATTATAAATTTGTTTTCAGAATATCTTGATAAGATTAAAATAGAAAGCAAGTGCCTAAAGTGAAGTTTGTTAAATTAATATCTTGGTTTAGAGTTTAAAAGCAGCATAGTGAAAAAGAAAAATGGAATTAGTAAACCAAAACACTGTGTTTAAGACTATCAAAATTGGAGCCAAGAGACACAATATATATTGAAAGATAATGAACAGAAAAAAAGATAATCTGGGCACAGAAAACATCGAAACTAAAAATAACCCAGCACTGCAAAAGATAAATAAAGTGAAATAAAAATGATTAAAGTGCATTGAGGATATGGTAAAAACAATGTAGAAGAAGGTATACTGCATATATAACTGATGATTATTTTTCTATAATTATGAAATACACCAACCTTCGGATTCAAAATGCTTTTCCAATACCAAGAAAGTTATGTACAATGAAAGCATACATAGACACAAAATAAAAGTAAAATATGGAGACCATTCATTGAAAAAGAATATTTTCTATGAAATATCAACCCTGAGAATGTTAGTAGACTTATCACTTTGATTGGTGGATGCCACAAAAAAATGTAATAATGAAGTCTATCTTCATAATCCTGAAGTAAAATAAATGACAAATTAGATATCTATGTCTAATGTAAAATACAGGCAAAAATAATTGATGCTTGAACATACAAACAATTGCAGTAACATTCTGCTGGCTTTTCAAATGTGTCTTACTATAGTTCAGATGTCTATCAAAAAATGTTATAAAGTGGGGGACTTATAAATAACAGAAACTTATTTCTTATAGTTCCAGAGGCTCTTTTTGGTCTGAGCTGGAGGTGAGGCTGAATATCATGCAGAAAAGTGTGGCGGAGAGAAGCAGCTCACATTGTGATCAGAAAGCAGAGACAGCCTTTCTACCTCCAATAAAAAAAAATGTGCCCCAAAGCCATGCCCCCATCCCTCCTCCTACAGATACACCCTACCACTTCAGTTTCCACTCAGTTAATCCCTATCAGGGTATTAATTCACTGATTGGGTTAAGACTCTTATAATCCAATCATTTCTCCTCTGAACCTTCTCACATTGTTGCACATGTGAGCTTGTGGGGATACTTCACATCCAAACAAAAACAAGAATTCTGAGAAATAAGTCTCTGAAATTATTCCTCAACCACACATAGTTTCCATACTCTGCTCATTGAGAGAATGTCACTGGGGGCAATGTACACTTAAGGAGTGGGAATTATGCTCTCCCACCTTGAGGGAAGAGTATTTATGTTGTTTATAACTATTCTACATGAGAGATTAGTATGTTCTCCCCATTAATTCACTCAATAATTTCCTTATACAATTATGGACAATTCTCTCATTTTAATTAGTTAATATTTACAAAACTATCTATTTATTGGGGTTACTAGGATAACTATTAATCAAATTATCAAAAATACAACTAAAAATGAATATAGAGAAATACTTTAAAATTAGAATGGTGAATTCAAGTTTGTGTGTTCAAGGGAAAAAAAGGAATATATCATATTGGTTCAAAAGAATTTAAACAGAAAGATGATAGATATATGCAAAATTCTGATATAATAAATAATAAACTGAAAGACTATATAGTACCACAATAAATAAATTTCATAATGCAAATAAAGTGAGTTTTAGCACAACTCAAAGTACAAAAATAATTCAATTGTTTTCTGATCACAAAATTTTATTCAAAACAATAGCAAAAATAGAAACAGAAATTCTGTAAATACATTTAAATTAACTCAAACTCCCTAATATGTAGCTCGGGTGCTAAAGAGAAAATCAGAAATAACCAGAGAAACTACGAAATATTCTACCTAAAAAGTATAGAAATTTCCATCATGTCTTTTGTGATTGCCCTTGAACTTTGTCAAATTTGAATTATCCATATATAAATGGGTCTATTTCTGGAATTATTATTGTTTTTCTTTGATATTTATGTCTGTTTTCACATGACTATCACACTTTCTTGAAATCTATAATCATAAAAAATATTTAAAATAAAAGTTTCCATTTCTGTAGTTGTTGTGATGGTGAGGATTAAACATAGGACCCTTTGCATAAAGAGGCAAATGCTCTATCACTGGACTACACTACCCTCAAAATATGTTTGTATATCTACCAACTAAGTCATGTTTGAAATTTTTGGTGTCTATTTAAGATTTGAGTATTTCCATATGAATATTAGTATTAACTTATCAGTTTCTATTCAAATATATTTTGACTGGATTGAATCTATACCAGTCATTTTAAGGAGAATTTACATCTTAAAAATATGTCCTACAATTCATGGGCACCTGATTCACTTATTTATTGACTCACTTATTTAGTTCTGATTTCTCTCAAGGATACTTAGTAGGCTTTAGGGTACAAATCTTGCACACTGTCAGATTCATCCTTAATTACTTTATATTTTGAT
>NW_026011989.1:0-2797 GCF_001458135.2 Marmota marmota marmota | reverse complement strand
CCCCAGGTTAGACCTCCTCCTAGGTTAGACCTCCTCCTAGGTTAGACCTCCTCCTAGGTTAGACCTCCTCCTAGGTTAGATCTCCTCCCCAGGTCAGACCTCCTCCCCAGGTCAGACCTCCTCCCAGGTTAGACCTCCTCCTAGGTTAGACCTCCTCCCAGGTCAGACCTCCTCCCAGGTCAGACCTCCTCCCAGGTCAGACCTCCTCCCCAGGTCAGACCTCCTCCCAGGTCAGACCTCCTCCTAGGTCAGACCTCCTCCCAGGTTAGACCTCCTCCCCAGGTCAGACCTCCTCCCCAGGTCAGACCTCCTCCTAGGTTAGACCTCCACCCCAGGTCAGACCTCCTCCCAGGTCAGACCTCCTCCTAGGTTAGACCTCCTCCCAGGTTAGACCTCCTCCCAGGTTAGACCTCCTCCCCAGGTTAGACCTCCTCCTAGGTTAGACCTCCCTTCCCAGGTTAGACCTCCTCCCCAGGATAGACCTTCCCTGAGACAGGATTCGCACTCGTAGACCTCACCCTGTCAAAGCCCGTGACTCAGTGGGTGTCAGCACATCCAGAGTGGCACAGCCTTCTCCACAGTCTACCCATATCCTGTCACTGGTTATTAGTGGCCCTGGCAACCACTGTGTCTTGCTGTCCAGATTCGCCCTCTGGACAGCAGGTGAGAGGGAGCCCGACCCTCTGTAGCCTCTCGGGTTCACTCTGCTTAACGGTCTCAGGTCCGTCAGTGTTGTGGCCTGTACAGTCCTTCATCCCTTTTTTTTGTCTGAGTAGTATTCCACTGTGTGGTTGTGGGGGCTCTGTTTATCCACCCAGCCGCTCCCAGGGCTTGGCTTGTGCAATAGCCCCACGGTGACCTCCGCGGGCGGAGCCGTGAGGACACTCGGACTCAGATCTCTGGGGGATGCACCCAGGGGTCAATGACTGGTCACATGGTAACTGTGCTCCATTCTGGGGAGCTGCCAGATGGTTTTCTAAAGGGGCTGCACCTTGGACAAACCTGCTGGCTGCCCCCGAGGACCCCACCCGCTCCGCATCCCATCGTCCACCTTTAGGACCGTGCCTTCCTGGTGGCGGGGCGACCTCTTTCCTGAATTCTCTGGGAACATTTAAACACTGAGAGAGTCTGCAGCCGTTCTAGATCCCAGCTCCTCTGGAGGCCAATGGCTCCTTGTCCCCGAGCCCTGGTCCCCGTGGTAGCCCAGACCTGGCCACCCGGGGCTCAGCCACAGTCCTCATCCTCCCAAGCCCTGGTCCAAGGCCCCTTTCCCATGGAGGCCTTCACCCTGGGGAAGGTGACAAGGACAGGACTCCTCGTCTCAGCCTCCTCGGGTGGACTCGGAGGTGGACCACAAACACCTTCAGTACGCGGCATCCGTGTGTCCAGAGGGGGACACCGAGGCCTCCAGAGGACAGAGACATGGCCTGCCCGGGACCAGGCTGGGGGTTGGGGGCCAGTGGTCTGACCTAAAGCCCTGCGTGTCCCCCAGGGTCCCACTGTCCAGCAAGGCCCGAGGGGCTTTCTCCTCGCCCTGAGTCGGGAGCCCATTGACGGTCAAGGTCTCTCTTCAAAGAATTGTATATCCCCTGGGCGCCGTGGACACACCTGTCATCCCAGCCACTCAGGAGGCTGAGGCAGGAGGATCTTGAGTTCCAGGCCAGTCTCAGCAAGTTAGCGAGGCCCCAAGCAACTCAGTGAGACCCTGTCTCCAAATAAAATATAACAAGGGCTGGGGACGTGGCCGAGTGGTTGAGCACCCTGAGGTTCAATCCCTGGTACTAATTTAAAAAAAAGAAAAAGAAAAAAAAGAATAAATTCTATGTGAGTCAAAAAGGCCACAGTCTTGGGGCGGGGCTGGGGCTCAGTGGCAGAGCACTTGTCCCACACGTGCAAGGCCCTGGGTTCGATCCTCAGCACCACGTCAAAATATAAATAAATGAAAAATAAAGATATTGTGTTAAAAAAAAAAAAAGGCCACAGTCTTTCCACCTCAGGGTCTCACATGGCTCTGATGGCTTTAGGTACTGGCCAGTGTCAATTTCAAGTTTTCAAATCCTCGATGATTGATTGACTGATTGATTATTGATTGATGTTGGTTGATCACATTCACTAAACCATGAGTTTCCGAGAGGGCAGGGACTTCCTCCTCCCCGTGGAAAGCTCCTACTGGGCACCTGCTGCCCACCGCGGCCACATTTTCTGAGGAATGACTGGCCCGGGGGTCCCGTCACCCAGGGTTCCAGGTATTTCTTTGTGGCTTCTCCCCGGGGAGGGGCCCTGCTGAGCATCTAGGGACCACAACTGAGCGCCACCCACTGCAGGCTCCGACCGTGGCCCCTTGGCCTCTCTGGACCTCGGTGAATCTGCAGGGGACCTGCCTGACAGTCGGGTGGACCTGGTGGCCGCTGTCCCTGTGACCATACCATGTTTCTATCTGGGCAGGGGCTTGGGGACAGAGCTGAAAGGAGATGCCATCTCAGGGTGACTCAGGTCCCACACTGCATCATGGGGAGTCACAGGAAGGATCACAATGTCCCCGAGAAGTGACATGGAACACACTGGTCAGCGAATGTGAGGGAAGTGAGTGAGCGGTGGTGAGGACAGTGGTCAGCGCAAGCGGGAAGGGGAGCCCTCGGGTTGCTCAATCCCCGGTGATGGCGAGGCCCAGGAGCCCAGGCAGCCCGCAGCCTGGAGCTGGAGGCCCTGTGGGGAGTCCTGCGGCCTCCACCTGCCCAAGGGGGAAGCCACGTTCCACTCAGGACGAGGACCCCGGCGCTGGCACCTTCCTGCCCCC
>NW_026011988.1:0-2797 GCF_001458135.2 Marmota marmota marmota | reverse complement strand
CCCCATCTTCAGTGCTATCTTAGGTGCCTTGCCTTGTCCATCACTACAAAAGTATACTTCTATACACTTAAACATTGTTTGTGTTTTCATGAAATGGTAAACAGATGAGATTAATTGTGTACTTCAAATAACAAAATATCACTTATTAAAATGGAATAATTTGCCTAAATTCAGAAATTTACAAGGATTGTTTTAAAGTGTGAATAAAGAAAGAGTTAACAGATGGGAAAGAGAAATTAGAAGGTTCTAAGTATGGATTTAGTAGAAGGAAAATTTGTTTTGGGATAAGAGAGTGTATGTGATTAAGTAAATCAGAGGGTTTAAACAAGTGATAAAGAAGGTCTGTTTATGTTGGCTATATAGGATTCAGTAAGTCATAAAGAAGGTCTGTGTAAGTTGATTATATATGTAAGTTTTTTGAGCAAGTAATCTTGAAGGAATTAAGCATTATACAACTGTGGTTAAACCACAACTGTTATTTTGCAATACTGTAGTATGTTATTTCTTTAAGAGCTAAACTTGATTAATATAAAATCAACTATAGTAATTGTGGTAGTATTACTCTTTTTTGTATATCAAATGTGTTCATGTTTTCCAGGTATATAAGTCTTTAAATTAGAAGCTCAACAACAACAACAACAACAACAACAAATTATATCAAACTAGTGTTCTCCAAACTAAAGTTGCATGGTAATTTTAGACTTATAAGAATAACATATTGGAGATTTATTTATATCATTTAATTTTCTATAACTGGACCTGTTATCAATAATATAAATATGAAGTCCTATACACTGGGTAGAATTCAAATGTAACATCATATTTTGTTAGCTAGTATTCATGTAACATCAAGCAACAATATATGTAAACTTTATAAAATGATATTTAAGAAACAAAGATCAACTTCAATACTAGAACACTTTACCTAAGATTTATAAAGAGCCTTGCCTTCCCTGAGATAATGTTCTGCCTACCATCTTACTATATATCAGAATGACTCCAAAGTAGCCCTGACTTCAGCTAAAAGCCAGTACTCTTAATTTAAGGTGAAACTGACTTTTCTGGATCTTTAAGATCAAGAATTAAAGTTAAATTAAAAAGGCCAAGAAAACCAATATTTGACTCTTGCCCTCTGAGTCAGTCTGAATCTAGGGAACAGGGAAATTCTCTAAAGAGCTTTGCAACTCTGGACCACATAACCTCCTGATCAGGGAGATTAATGAGACCACTGGAGAATGAAAACCCAATCAGTGAACTTGCCTTGAATAGGACGGTCATTTGAGACAGGAGATGCCCCTGATTCTTCCAAGGAAAGCCACATGGTCAAGCAAGATCTGGACCCATCATTGTGCAGATAGTACTAGCAGAACTAAGAGGCTGCTTTCAAGTTCTCCCACAAGTGATCCCTATGGGAACTCAGCTGACTCTTAATGATAGAAACAAAGTCAATTTTGACCAGCTTCATCTTAAACACCTACCAAAAACAGTTAAGCTAAAACACAGTAATTCCTGGGAGTAATGAAGGACAGGAACAGCTAGAAAAGAGGAGACAGCAACTAGGCCAACAGAACTCCAGGGGTGGTGTTCAGTCAAGTGTGGCCTTGGCTCCTCCCCCTCACAGGACCCCTATTAGTCCTCTTTATGTTTCTCCTAATAGAACTCTGTATGTTAAATTGCCTAAAGAAGTTCCTGCAAGATCAGATACACAAATTCACCAACCAGCCAGGCAATCAACTACTTCTTTAAGACTACCAGCCCCTGATGCTCAAGATAGAGACCTACGACTCATGACCAACTCTTCTAGTGAAAAACCAGCCTATACCTCAGAGCAAAGCCTGTCCAAGTAAAGGACATGACCATTGTCCTTGGAAAGACCCACAGAGCACTCCTAAGCACATTCCCAACCTGCTAAGTGGTTTATCTACAAATAACAGGAGAGATCTGCTGCACCAGGTGTCCCTGACTCAGTCAGGCTAGGTGGAAACCCATAGTAACCCCCTAGCAGCCACCAATCAGCATGAGACAGGGAAATACCTGGGATGCCAGATGACCCTCCCAGTAATTACATGTTGGGAAACCATGTAATTCAGCATGAAAACCCCTCTTGGCTTAAACCAATCAGTTCAAATGAATATTTGTAACCAATCACTTCTACCCAACTTGTTCCCGCCAGTGAATGTGCTAATCATGTTTTAAAGTTGTTATTTGATTTTCCTGCGGAGTCTGATGATTTGCTAAGAGATGCTATGATGTATGTGGGGGTCTCTGCCTTCTCCAAAGAATGTATAAAACTGCTGCAAATCCTGGGCTCGGGGCCTCTCAGCATCACCAGTTGCTGTGTGTGCACAGAGGACCGAGCTAGCTCATAATAAACGCCTCTTTGCTGCTTACATTGATCTTGGGTCTCTGGTGATCTTTTGGGGGTCCCAAATTCGAGCATAACACTAGCTCTAGAGACTCTTTCCCACCTAACACCCTTCATAACCTCTTTTCCAGATATTACAACCTCTCTTTCACTTCCTAGAAATGAGATCTGCTCTCTGGCAGGTCTACTCTACTTGGTCTGTCTGCTCTACAGCATCCCCACCATGAAGCATCAAACCTAAACTCCCCACACATCAGATGAGGAGCCAGCAGTCAGATGAACACTGGCAGATCAACTTCACTCACATGCCTAGGCACAAAAAGCTTCACTACCTACTTACTTTGGTTGATACATTCTCAGGTTGGATAGAAGATTTCCCTACATCCAGGGAAACTGCTGACACTGTCACCTCAATCCTCATCAAGCAGACCA
>NW_026011987.1:0-2797 GCF_001458135.2 Marmota marmota marmota | reverse complement strand
CTTAAAAATACTACCCAATATTTTAGGTGCCAAGTGAATTGTCAGGTTTGCCAATGTCAACTAGAGAAAACCATTGACATAGTTATGTTTGACTCCTCATCTATGAATCTAATGATTGAACATTTGAACTTTCTTTTTAAGTATTTTTATAAATAAATAGAATTAAGCTTCAATGTCCTAGTAATTCAACTTCTCAGAATCCTGTCTAAAGGTCTGGTCAGAAATTTTAGTAAGAGATTTATGCACAAAGATTTTATTCACAAAAGTGTACCAATGAAACCTTCATAATAACCTAAGACATCAAGGTAGTGCAAATGACATACTATGAGTTATCATTCATATTTTAAGATCATTTTGATGAATATTTAGTAACAATAATATTTATAATGTTAGATGAAACAATATATACATGCGTATATAAAATTCACATGCATTTTTATTTTTACTGTGTAAAAATATGTTTAACAGGCATAAAAATAATAAAAGGAAATACAATACCAACTAGAGTTACTAGTGGGTTTATTAGTGGTTTTTATTTTCTTTTTTTGTTTCAGTTTTGCATTACTCATATTATCTATGATAAATATGTTTTATTATTTACCAGTAGAAATTTTAAACTAAGGAAATAGATAATATACTGAAAAAATTTACCTGAATTCCTCTTTAATCCTGTCTCATTGCATCAGAATTGTCCATTTGAATCATCAAGTAAAAGTCAGGTGCTTAAATGTGAAAATAATTGGATTTCACACAACATTTTCCATGGGGCAATTGAATCATGAATGCTTAAAAATATGCCTTTGGAAAATTTGTTCCAAAGAGTTTTTACATTTTTGTATTAATATTAGTCTTTCAAAAAATATGTATTCATTGTCCAACATATACTCTACACTGAGCAATCTCTTTAAAAATAAAACCTACAACACATAATATAGTCTCTACCTTCAAGGAAGTTTAAATTCTGGAGGAGAAGGAATAAAGCTTCTAAGTAAAGCAATTGACAGATAATACCAAAATTATGGTATTTCAGTGCTAAATAACAGTGAATTCTTTGACTATCAAGGTGCAGAAAAGAAAATTGTATAATTCCAAAAGTTAAAATATGTACTATGCATTCTCAAAGTTATGTATTTTAAATCATTTCTCTGCTACTTCTGTTCATAGGAAATCTTTCAGTTTCTATGTGGACTGCAAATAGATAGAGATACAATTTAGAAGACTTTAAGACAAAGTCCATATTAACCAAGTGTGAGCTAGATTTATCAAGAAGATTGGATGAAGTGTTGTGCTATCATCAATACTTTCCAAAAGAGCATTAAACCAGGAATCAAGAGACTTGAGTTTGTCCACCCAGTTTAACAGGAGATCTGGCTGTCTGGGCCTGCAATTTAACTTCTTTACAAATATTTCCTTATTTATCACCTGAAAGGGTCAGATGATTGGCAAGAATCTTCCAGCTTTAATACTATCATTTAACCATGCAATTACAAAAGTACTAGAATAGCCAGTATGTAAAGAATAGTAAGATATAGTATCTTTATTTCATAACTTTCCTGTATTTATTATCTCCTCTTTCTCTTTGCTGTCATTTCCTGACTTCCCCAGAGAACAGTCTCTTAACACATCTTTCACCTTTTCATTTACTACACAATCTTATCTATTTGGAATCTTGTCTCATCCCCAATGTTCTCTCAAAATCTTCCAGCACATGCATTGCTGAACAGGTTATAATTTATTTTTTGACCCCAGTTTTTATGTCTAAAACATTGTCAAAAACAAATGATGGGAATCTAACGAGTTTTGTGATAATTGAATGTTAACAAATAGGTAAAGTGACTGACATTTGGTGGATGCTCAAAAGATAATCCTGTCATTCTTCTCTTAGTTTCTATGCTTAAACATGTTTTCATATATTTCTGCCTGCTTCATCACTGTTCCTCTGGTTGATTCTTTTACTCCCTTTCTTTACCTAAATATGGGTGTTCCACAGATACATTTGGTGATCTTCCACTTGAAATATTCCTGTCAGTTTTTATCCTTACAGCCTCCTGGCCCACTGTCCACCTCCACAGAGATAGGCCTAATACTCTACCAGCCCCATATTTCCAAACACCTAGTGGGATTTCCATTTGGATGCCCAATCCTACTTTAAAATTAGTATATCCAAAGAAAAGCATTCTTTTAATCTCCTTGTCACATTTCCCATTTCATGTGAACTTTTAATTTTTCTCTTAAGGTTATCATTATAAAATGTGGAATATAATTTGATTTCTCCCTCAGATCCTAATCCACATCCAAGAATCACTCTCATGATTTTTGATGTTCTTATGGGATGGATTGTACCACAAAAATGAGTATAGGGGGCTGGGGTTGTAGCTCAGTGGTAGAGCACTTGCCTAGCATGTATGAGGAATGGAGTTCGATTCCCAGCACCACATATAAATAAATAAATAAGTAAAAGTCCAGCAACAACTAAAAAAATATTTAAAAATGAGTATAGGAGAAGATGGCCGCTGCGTACGGGGGTTGCTGAAGTGCTGAGCGTGGTGCTCAAAGCAGCGGCTATAATAGAGATTTCGCACAGTCTCTTAGAGCTTTCACCGTTAATCTGTAGCGGACCACTTTGCCAAGGAGCAGGAAGAACAAAGAAATCAAAAAAGAGACGCTTGGATGCTCAGAGCCGCAGGCGCTTTGCTCCCATCTGCTTCCTCTTTCGCTTCGCTCCGGGCGGAGAAGCTGAATGTGTAATCAGCAGTGGATTGTAAGTACCCGAGGCAAAGAAAGCTCAGTGCGCCCC
>NW_026011986.1:10485-15180 GCF_001458135.2 Marmota marmota marmota | reverse complement strand
GTATCTGATTTTCCAAGATATTTTCAATCATTTCTCATTTTATTTCCTTGATTACATTTTTTATTCTTATTTTAAATTCTTTCCTATTCTCATTCTTATTGAATTTCATCGCCATCTTCTCCTAAGTTCACTGTCTGTTCTTTTTAAAATCGATCATGATACTTTTATTGTCACTAAGGCTTGTTTTCTTTTTCTAGTCAGGTGCACATTGTTATATCCTATGAACTTCAGTTCTTTTCTTGGTATTATGGAAACCATATATAAAATACATATTGTATTTGCATGGTATGTGTGCTTTGCTTTAAGCTATGATTGTTCTCAGAGATTCCCCTTTCTCCTTGATGAGATGCTGGTGTCTAAATACAGCATGTGAAACATGCTCATTTGGAACTTGATGCTGAGAGTGATGGCCTCACGAAACACATCCCAAAGAAAAACCTGACACTGAAAGGACACACACATATCATTGGAACTAAAATGATTGCAAAATCGCCTCCTACTACTGTAGACAACAGGGAAAAAAGGGGACATTAAGATACCACCAAAATTTTAAAAAGTTTCCAATAACTGCATCTAAGATGTGTATCCTTGGCACGAACTGTAGCACTTCATTTTGACTAATGTCCATTTCAGAGGTAGGATAAAAATGTTTAGTGATTGTCTTGATGTCTTGCATGATAGGTAAATGAACTAGAAAGTTTCTGTTCATACACTAACAGAAAGGACACATCCTGAAAGGATCTGATTCCTTTAACAGACTGTTTGGTTTCTAATTTAAGCTTACTTCCTGCCTCAATTTACATAGTGGAGTCAAGGGAGAATGGAATCTTTAACACCTGTATGGATTAGTGGTAATGGGAAACTAAAATTTTGAGCCTTTGGGAATGATGATGTCTTAACATGAATGTGATCCTTAGACCTTGCCCTTTTGTATTTTCTGATTTTCACCTGGCCCTTTCTGAGTCTCAGATTTATTCCTCATCATGTGAGGAGGTCACACAGAAGATAACTGAAAGAATAGTCAAAATATTTCCTTCTCTAGAAGGTTACTTCAAGCTTCTGCTTTCAGGATTTCTAAAGCTATTTTCATGTTTATGTCCTGTTACATACTTTAGATTTAAATATTGAATTATGATATTTGATTTCCAAGTAAATATTGTATGAGGTCATTTTCTTCAGCCATAATGTCCCTTCACAAAGCAAAGAAGGGACAAACAGTTGACACATTTACATACCTGTTGAGGCCTATTTACTGTGCCATCAGGCCACTCCTTCTCCTCTTCGGATGAACTATCCCAAGGTGAATCTGGGAATGAATGCATAGATGTACTTAAATTACTTAAAAGAATTAGACTGAGTTAAAATCTAGCCAACTACAAATGCAATAATCATAAAACTTTATTTCCACAATGATACTTTTAAGTTTAGCTTAATTTTAGGTGAATGTTTATGTTGTCTGAAATTTTTTGATTGTTTTGTGGGCCTGGTGGTTGCACCCAGAGCCATGTGCATCCTTGGCAACAACTGCAGCACTTCCTTCAAATCCGAGGCCTTAAATGTTTTTGGAGATAGAGTGTTTACATATACCCTGGTACATTGGTAACCTGACATCTGCCTTCTACAGCCTCCCAGTAAGTTGAAAAATACAAGTGAGTTCCTCTTCACCCAGGGCCTATTGAGAGATTCAGGGAGTAGTTTCACTAATCCAACTTCGGAGACACTAGAGGTCACATGTTCAATCATATGATATCTCAAAGATTCAAACATTCCTAAGAAAATGATATTTTTTCATAAAAAAATATTGAAATTACAATGGAAAGAAGAAACCTCACACTGTTTACTATGTCTGTTTCCTAATAGTAATTTTTAATGAACCACTGCACACAAGGTTTGGTTTCTGCACAAAAAAAAAAAGGAAAGAAAAAAAGAGGTCACTGTCATACCTTTGCCAGTGAACCCCATATTCCTTTCCTTTCCTTTTCCTGCATTTCTTCTGTTAAGAATCACTCTGTTTTTGGAAGGATTTCTCATGGTGCCTTTTAAATCCTGAAATAAACTGGTTTTGCTTCTCTGGTGTTAGCTACCTCAGACCATGACCCGCTATTGTACTGGGTAACAAATACTTGGCTTTTAAATTATTCCTTCTCTGTCTAGTTCACTAGGTCCTGGATTCAGGTTCTGCTTTTAGAACACACTGATTTGAAAACCATAATAAAGTGTCAGGTAAGTGTCTGAGGCAATAACACTTGGCGTGGATGGTGTCTTTTCTAGAGGTAGGGATGAATGGAGACTTGAGGAGTGAGGCCATCAAGCAGAGGCAGAGAATGGTGAAAATGTGGACAGCTACAGGATGACACAGAGACAAGGGTTAAGGGGGACGGTATATGTCTGATGATATAGGGATTGGTGAAAACTTCCAGAAGTTCATGCCAGTAGAAAACAGGCTAAAGATCGATTTAGGAAGACTTGCACTGTGAAAGATGCCTCAAAATGTTAAGGTGCTTGGACATACACATACCAAAGAATGTCATCTATGCCCGGGGCACATATGTATCTGGAACCAACTCAATTCAGTGGGCATGTGAACTTGAGGGGCATGTTCATGATTGGAGATGAATAATGAGAATGCAAATTGCTCTATGAGGTTGATGCAGGCCTGAATGGAAGGAATGTCTCCAAAAGGATCTGGGTTCTGTTTTTACCATACAGATGTAACAAGCAAACAACAAGTCAAAGAACAATGAGCAAAAATTCCATTGCTATGTGCAGATATGGATTGACTACTCTGAGATAAAATTTCAAGAAAGAGTGTTCACCAGCAAATGTTCACTTTAGAAGCAAGGGGTAAACTAAAGTATATATGATCATACATCTTATTATTTCTTGCTACATACTGACCACAAGAGTTGTCAGACGAGTCAGGGTATAAGTGGCATAAAAACATGTTTGATGCACATAAGACATGTATGTCACACTAGATGTCAGGGTAGAGTGCACATTGCCTTATAAATGAGATTTTCCTGTATTTCACAGACTGGCCTTGACATCTTGGCTTCAAGAAAACTAGAATTCCTCATGATCTCAGGATTCTGGATTTCAGTCCTGCTCCCTTGGACCTATTTTTAAAATTTGGGTGGGAAGAAATATCAGCCCCTCAATCCACCTAACAGGTGTCATGAAGTTTAATTGTAGAAACACCTGTGATATAGGTTATTTTAAAACATCATTTCCTCAGACATCTACAGAAACATTTTGAAATGTGGATGCAGCACCAACACAGACCCGATGGGGCAACTCCAACCAACACATGTCAGAAAATGGATATATCAGGAGTTAGAAGATTGCTATCATTTCCAAGGTTTAAACATAGGCAGTTTCTTGGAAGCTGTACTGCAACAGTTACCTGATTCCAGTATTTTTGTTCCATTCTTCCATTTTGGTTTTGGGGGATCTGTATCTTTGCTTTTGATGGTCGGCTTGATGTGCATTGAGAGAAGATATTATGTAAGTATTTTACAGTACATCCAGCATACTGATAATAATATCACATAAATATAGAAGATGAATTACCTTGTAGGAAGCATGTACGTCCTTAGAGCCTGAAAAGCAAGTGAAATATATAATCCATAAAACCTGAATATTAAGAAAAACACATTCATGACTCTTTGAAATAAGTAGAGAGCTCACTCTGAGTGATAATAATTTTTGTTTGCATCGATACAGGCTACATTGGCTTGGGGGTTTTGTGTTTGTGGATTTTGTTGAGTACAATGACAAAACTGAAATGTAGTAAATCAATATGGAGAAAATATCTTTAGTAATTAAAACTTGTAGTTAAGTTTCAAATAATAAGAACACCTTTGTAATCATCATAAATAATTAGGCAAGGTACGTATAAAAATGTAAAGATGCAGAATCTGGAGACCACAGTGATCTGTATTCAGAGAAGCAAAGAGAAACCTGAGAAGTTCAATGTCAAAGCTGAACTAGTCAAATGGCAGCACATATGTCAAGTGACCTATGAATTGTATAATCCATTTTATTATAACTGATATCCTGTACCGCATTTGTCTTATTAGCAAAAGTTTTCATTCAAGATCTGCAGAAAGGTACACATTATTTCTCATCAAAATGTTTTTTTTCTGAATTAATTGGACCAGATATATGCATTTAGAGTAACAGGTAATACATATATGTGTGTTTTTTCATACCCATATGGGACCGTGGCACCTCTTCTAATCCTGCTTCCTTTGTTTTAGGTGATATAATGTTTTCTTTTTCACCCTTGTACAAAGATACATGTCCTGCATCTGAAACAAAATGTGAGAAAGCATAAAGATTTTAGATATGGCCATCCACAGCAAACTGTGATCTGAAAGGAAGCAGAATTGACAGACAGGACTGAAGTATTGTGTTTCAAAGCCTTTTATATAAACATGTTAGAAACAGTCTTAGTATACGCAGAATAAATTCCTTAACGAATTCTGTTTAAAAAAATGAGTGTGAAATAAAACACCCAGACATGTATCACATATTTTCTGAACGTGGTGGAGAGCAAAAATAGAGGCATTTAGGGATCAGAATTAAGCGCAGGAATTGAGTACATTCTTGCAACACCAGGGACATGGTTTCATTCCAAAGCACCAATATAATAAAAAAATTGAAATCATAATCAGTATCATCATTGTCGTCGTC